>NW_019721523.1:1454359-1497516 GCF_002891405.2 Cryptotermes secundus
ACATACCCAGCAGACCCAACAGCATAACGCACGCAGTCGCGAGAACAAGACGCAACAGAAACACAGTGAGTATTATTAAAAGTTATAATACCACAAGTAATAGATAAAATACGGAACACAGTATTAATGAATACAAATTCACGTTGCAGATATACACGATAGGGAAGAAGAGCTCCAACAGAGTAGGATGAACAGGACTGGCGTAATAAGATACGACGTAGCGATCGGGAACCCTGGACAGTTTTAATATTTTTACGATTGACATTTGTCAATATATATGATGGACATATATTTTAGTTATTTTAAAGTGAAGACAAGGCATACAATGTACTAGTTTGACGTGAATTGAGTAGCACCTGAAGATGGCATTCTTATGCCGAAACATGTAGTGAAAGTGAAAGAAGAAGATAGATAAGTGTATGCACTGCAAGACGGAATAAACAAATCATGAACTTAAATCAGTGCAACAGGACGCTAAAATATAACATTCCGTATTTATGTTGATAATTTCAATAAGTTTCTGCAATTTAGACGCTTATTCATGCGATTCCCCCCCAAAAACGACATAAAATTAATACATATTGGAGAGACTGCGATTGTTCGTTATCCGTCCATTTGTTTCGTCTCCGGAACTACAGAAAGAATTTTGATATTTGGTATAGGGAGTTTAAACCAAACGCTACCAAGCGAATTTTGTTCTGGTTCATAAAAGTCAAATATAGCCCATAATTTATATAAGCCCAAATCAAATATTATCGTTTCTTCAAAAATTTTATCGTATAACTAAAATGAAATTGAATGGCTCTTTGTCACGCATGTTTCTGGAGTTAGAAGGGAGTTGAGCCGGGTACCGTCACAAACAAAAGTGACTAGTCTCTTGTCTTATTTTATTGGTCTTTATTTCGGAAGAAAACATTAAGTGAATGAGATGGTTACCTGACGTCACTGACCACTACCCAAGAGACTACGTTTCACGTTAAGTATAAAATAGGACACTTCCAACTCCCTTACAGCAGAGAAAATAAAAAAGAAAAATCGGCGCAAAGGCAGTCCATCTACTGTTTCACATATGACTGACTTTGACAACGTTAATCTGTAGTGCAAATCGATTGTTGGTGGGTATATCATTTTTGGTTGTTGAATACCGAACACCAATGAAATCAGTCGGAACACTAAAACCGTTTTCGAGAACACTATTTGGTGCGTGTCTCTCTACGCATGTACCGTGAGTTTCCTGGAGGTAGGATCCACACACTTTTATTTACGTTGATGGTCTCCATAAATTGCTGAAAATTAATCAATTTTATAGAGCAGTTTTAAGAGAAAATCATGCATTTCTATTCTGGTTCCTGTTTGTAGTGACTCTATTTTAGGCGATAGTGAGGAACACATCTACATATCCTTATGTATATAAACATACAGACAGACAAACATACCAAAACCCACTTTTCGTAATCAGGGCCTGAAAGTGTGTACATCTGTTAACATCTTGAGAACATTTTTTCACGGTCGCAAAACACTTCCTTATATTTTGCGTATATGAGGAAGTAACACGTGTAATTATGCACGGGACAAATGTATATGTCTAAGTCAACTCCGAGGCATTCTATCATCTTTGGTACACACTTTGGGGTATGTCTCCACAGGTAGCAGTGTAATTTCACTTCAGTTTTTTTTTCATAACGTGCATGAGTGAGTTGAACGCGCGTACTCACGTGACATGTATCTTAAACGCTCTTAACAATAATTCAAATGAGATTTGTACGCATTCTGGGAAAATACCTTTCTACAATCCATGACAGAATTAGCAGTGTTCTTTAGGAAGCCTCTACTTACAATCTGTCCGAAAACGTCTACCATTTCACGGCTGCCATTCAGAATCACTATTTATGTGTGGAATTTTCCCGTATGAATGTTCAACGCACGTCACTATCGCAATTAAATTCGCGACAGACAGGCCGCCATCAAACGACTAACAACACCAATAAAGTATGCAAATTGGTAATGAACACTAATTTTGGACTTGCATATTATGAATAACTTAAGGGCAATTGAATACAGCCTACACGTGCTCACTCGCAAAACTTCAATTGAGTTCCGTCATTTTTGTCATTAATGATATCTTCAAGACTTCAATAACACTCAAACAGGAACAGATATCTTGGAACAACAATGAAGTGATGGTGTGACTAGATTTAGAAGTCGGAATGGACGAAAAGGATTCAAGGCGTGTAGTTGATTATGATGATGATGATGTGGTCTGCACCTTACGCTACAATAGAGCTGTCCACTTCGCGGCACGCGGGCAGGCAATTGGTTTTATTCATCCAGCCTGATGATCTTCAAACTCACGAAAATATGCGTAAATACTTCCCTACTCTTTACAAAAGGCGGTAAATTTTATCGAAAAAGAAATTTAAGATAATTGCTTATTACTTTCTTTTAATATTAGTGGAGTGGGACTAAGTCCCTTGTACTGCGGCCACTTCTGGCCTATTGTACCAGCCCCAGATGATAGTTCAGGGTGATTGTGGAGCAGTTGGTGGAATGAAGATTGGCAAGGGAAACCGAAGTACTCGGAGGAAACCTGTCCCAGCGCCACTTGTGTCGCGTGGTTAGCGCAACGAATCCCCACGGTCGTTAATTTCGGTTTTCTAGACCGGAGCCGCTATTTATCCATTCAAGTAGCTCCTCAATTATCCTCATGATGCTGAGTGGACCCCGTTCCAGACCCACTGCTTCTTAGGAAACCTGATAGGGCCAGGAATCGAATCCGGGATCTCTGGATCTGTAGCCAGGCACTCTGACCAATAGACAACAGTAATAAAAATTCAGTGTGCTTTCTATGATGTACTATCGAAATTCTAAAATATTGTTTACATGAACACATTTCCGAGAATTAAAGTGGAGCTTTAATTAGCGCTACCCATTCAAAAAAAAATGTAAATACTTTCTGTTAGTTAATTGGAAAAGAAGGGAAGACGAAACTTAAAATTCAGTTTTCATATGGGAGGACTGAAGACTGTAGCCTGAAACACGTCCACTGCAGCTCCCTCAAGTGAGGCAGAATGCGAGTCTCCGAGACGTCACGCCGACGAACTTGATACGTCAGATCAGATATCCACGAAAAGAACTGAAGCCTTCTACCCAGAGAATCTGTGGAACTCGGATATCGAATAACTCCTTTGTGATTTCAGTGGCTTCCCCCCGTCACCTAGTACGAAAATTCTGCATACCGTTGTCATGAATAACTAACGAATTCCACCGGAAACATAGGCCATCCTGTTATATTCAGCCCTCTAAAGCACAGTGGTAAATACACGTACCGGCCGCTTCGGTATTGAAGAAAACTCTGCATTTTGTCTGAGTTTTATACTATAACTGTCGGGCCGCCTCTGTGGTCTAGCGATCAGAGTTCCTGCCTACAGATCCAGAGGTCCCGGGGTCAATTCCCAGAGCTACCAGATTTTTCTCAGAAGTAGTGGGTTTGGACCGGGGCCCACTCAGCCTCGTGAGCATAACTGAGGAGTTACTTGAATGGAAAAGTAGAGGATCCGGTCTAGAAAACCGAGTTTGACGGCCGTGAGGATCCGTTGCGCTGACCACGCGATAACCTCTATCCGCTAAAGTTGGCACTAACTTCGCCGACAAGCTGCGGTCGCTCGGTCGCTATAGTCGCTTGCGGACTCAGACCACTGAGTTTGTTGTTTGTTTGTATATAACTGTCAGGGGAACCGGGATAGCTCAATCGGCAAAGCGATGGGCTGCGGGCTAAGACCACGTCGTTCCAAATCATTTGTAATCCATTAATCATCCTATTATTCGACGCTGTACAGTCTAGATAATATATGTGTCGTAAAATTAGCCGCAAATAAAATACTGAGCACTTAAACGTGAGGGCGATATACGGTTTGTACTCTGGAAAAACCTCTTCGATTCTCAAACTAAGAAGTGGCTATTATGAACGAATTTCGTCGTTGATTTCTTTTGTCTATCAAATTGAATGCTGGAAAAGTTCTTCCAGAAGGTCTGGCTCACTTCTTTCTGCATCCAGTCACACTCACCATTGGCGATAATTTTCAAATCCAAATCTACATATGTCCTGAACATACGTAATATGTTTGTCAACAACATTCGAGAGATATGAGACATGAGGTTTTCAAGGCAATGATTATCTAGTTTATGACGCGCCGTAGTCTGGTAGATGATTGTCAACGTTTCGGAAGAAATTATTACCTGCATCTTCAGGGTATATTTCTACATTGAAAATGGATGCACACGCTCCTCGGAAAAATTGGTATTCACACGTAAAACTACATGCAAGATCAAAATCTTAATATCCACCACCTTGAAATCTCAAATTTCCTCCGGATTAAAATATATTTATTTCACTTTATACTCTCATAGTTCGTACGTTATTATACTATAGGTTCCAATCTCAAAACCCTAACGCATCTGGAAGGCCACGAATTCTAATCTCGGCCAGAGTGTTCGCTACCCTGAGTCATTCACATACGTGTATCTATGATTTTTCTCTGCTCTCAAGGCAACTGCCTTGAAATCCTCCGTGTCATTTCTAACAACTACCCAAAATCATGCTGTATTAATCATTCGATGTTAGCTTCGATAAGTGTCATTAAATACATAACGGGTAAGTGTAGCTTATATCGTGTCCACAAATCTCATTCAAGATTCTGGGAGGACGTGTTTCCAAGACACACATATGTATGAAAAGAATACTGAATTAAAAGGGAACCTTTTTTTTATTGCTAGTGGGGTGGGACTAAGTCCCTTGCACCACGGCCACTTCTGGCTTATTGTACCAGCCCCAGATGATAGGTAAGGGTGATTGTGGAGCAATCGGTGGAATGAAGATTGGCAGGGGAAACCGAAGTAATTGGAGAAAACTTGCCCCAGCGCCACTTTGCCCACCACAAATCCCACTTGACCAGACCCCGGGACCGAACCCGGGCCGTTGCGGTGGGAAGCCAGCGACTAACCGCTTGAGCTATGGCGCGGCCAAAGGGAACCTTAATGTTCGTTGCTTTGCCTTGCAAATTCGATACAATGTTGCCGCGCGCGAACTTGGCTCGTAACGAGTAAAATCGGGGCGGTTCTTTACCCCACGGGAAAGGGATTTCAGTGTGCTATGCTCTTTCAGTTCAGACGTTCTTGTGGCGTTCCGACAACTGAGGAACAGCGTTGATCAACAGCCGCACGGGGCTGCCGCGCTTCGATGCTGGACAGGAACACGGTAAACAAACGAACGAGTTTTCCGCGCACGAACAGCTGCGCGCGGCAGCCGCGCGCAATCGATGCCCAGCCTTAGTGAATTTCCAAATGCGTGGCAACCTTCTAGCCCATATTTATGGAAGTTTCTTGGCTTAACAAGTCGGTTTCAGCGGCTGCAGATATCAGATGTGTTCATGTCGTCCATCTACTCAATACTTCCATACACAACGCTTTCAATACGAGTATACTCCAAGACAGAACCAAATGTTGTCAAGTGTGGTGAAACGGGAGAAACTGTACTCCCTTCCCCCGCCCCCGGCCTAGAGTTGGCGAATTTCTCATTCAGTGCGCTTCCTGCAACTTTCCTGAAATGATGTGGCGCAGACATCGCTTCAAAGCTAACATTTCTTTTTCTTCTAACAGAAAGAAATAATTTTCATAGAATATTTATATTACAGTTCCGTCAACAATGCAACCACTTTATTCCTTAGAATTTTCACTTTTACAACATTTTTCGCCCGAACCATATTGTAAAAATTGAAAACTGTAAGAAATGAAGTGGTTGCATTGTTCACGGAACTGTAATATAAATATTCTATGTGAATATTATAGAAACGCAACAGGGTGCTTAATTACATATCGAAGGAAAGAATACTTCTTAACCCTTTCGCTGCTTATTGTTTTCTAAAAAGTTTTCCTAAAATAATGAAATATTAAAGTAAAATATGAAGAAACACGAGACAAGAATGAATTTTCACAGCGCAATGAATGAAGTTGAATGACGCAGCGAAAGTAGAATGTAATTTCTTGATATGGACTAAGCAGTCAGTCGAACATTCCAACAGTATGGCTAAAGATATGTCTCATATTAGTGTTCTCCTTTACTTCGGTCCGGAATAAGAGAAAGGTTTTAAGATTTTGTTATTAGCACACATGGATATTTTTGAAGATGCAGACATATCGACAATTACGTGTCTATTTCTAGACACCAGAATTCAGCAAACATGCCTACTGGCAAGGTCATTAATATAGGTTACGACTCTCTCCGCCCTGTCCCTTCAGGTTGCTGCTGCCATTACACACAGGTTACTCTGTAACGTACACTAACGTGTCCAATTCACTGCCCCCAGGAAGGAACAGTAAAACACGAGAAAGATTAACAGGAAATTCCAATCCTGTCTTGACTGTACCCTTGCGATTATTTTCATTTATTCCTTGATATTCAAAATGTCACCTCCTAAATTCCAAACAAAAATCGTGGATTTAGAGTATTAGCCCATAACTCATTATGGAATGTCAGTAATCATAACAGTCGTCATCATCATCATCTTCATCTGTAATTCAAGCAGTTGTACCACTTGTTGGCCCGTTCCGGCCACATTCGCTCAGGCGTTATCTTCGAAGGTCTTCCTCGGTTCCTTGGTCCATGCTACGTGTACATGTAATTTTCTAATAGCTTCGGGAGTGTATTCCTTTGTTTCCTGTCGATATGTTCAACGCAGCTCGTTTTATATTTCGAACGGTTGTCTCATGTGGATTCTCCCTTTTAAACTTGTAACATGTCCTCCTTTCTTTCACGGACCAACGAAGCGTATTTCGCGGCATATAACTTAAGACTATTTATGGTTTTCTTACTTTCTTTGTCTTATTTTCATTTGTTCTTTCTTCACTGTTCATTTTTCTTCTGATTTCTTTGTTTCCTTCGTTTCAAGCGCTTCCTTCCTTTCTTTCTTTCTTTCTTTCTTTCCCACCTCCTTACCTTTATACTTTCTCTTTTTCTTTATTTCTATATATTTCCTCCTTTTCTTCATTTCCCTTACTCTGAAATCTACTGTGACATGACGCCTGAAAGCCGGAATATGACCGTCTGCTGGGTGGCGCTTCGCTGAGAACATTCCCCTGCCGTCGCGGAATAGATCGTTGCTGGATAACGGTTTTTCTTTTTGTGAACACGCATTACCGTGGCAATGGAAACGCAGATAACAACAGACCAACTGTTCAAGTGTGTGTTGTGTCTGCGGTCCGCACCGGGTCGTAAAAGATATGCGATCCAGTCCGCAGTAGATTCGTACTGAGCAGTACAAGACTAGAGGCTAGAAACCAGTCCGAGAACCAGAAGAAATACAGTGAGATTCGTCATCTAGAATGTTCAATGTGTGAACTGTTACAATCAAGTCTAACTGTAACAGGGCTGTCCAATAAATCCAATCATCAAATCTAGAACACATATTTATTAGTCACATTACAAGTGACATTATAAAACGCTGAAATGTATTGTTTCTTCCTGCCCTCTTGTGTCTCATTTTGACAAAGTAGATATCTAACTCCAACAGCCCCGCTGCCGAAGCAGTTTTAATTGCATAATAGTTTTCAAACGTTGCACACTTGTGGAAGGGGGCACGCGGTAGCGTAGTTGGTTCAGGCACTATACTACAAGCCGGAAGGTCGCGGATTCAATTCCCGATGATGTCATTGGATTTCTTTAAATTGACCTAATCCTTCCAGCCGCAATTTGGCTCTGGGGTCGACTCAGCCTCTAACAAAAATGAGTACCAGGAATATTCTTGGGGGTAAAGGGCGGTCGGCGCGTAGGGCTGACAACATTGCCGCCATCTATGAGCCGATTGTCTAGATAATGTGACAACCTCAACACATCACAACCCTATGGGTCTCCTAGGCCTGTTACAGGGATACCTTTACTTTACTCTTTTTACTTGCACGCTTGTGGTCTGTTCCGTTTCTAGCTGCCTTGCACCACTTCTCGCTTTATCGGACCTATGCTCATTTCACCCTGTTCCGTTAGCGCGACCCAACACCGCGACACGCATAGTGATTATATCGAAATTCTATTTCTAACACAGGTTTCAGGCATTTCATTTCAAGTTCATTCGATAGTTTCCGTCGCTCTTAAATTGCCACCTGCTTCATTTGGTTAGGTGCAGATATTGGCATCCTGCCTCGCGGTAAAAAATCATCAAAGGTCGCACTGAAATGTACAGAATCATGTCACTCCCATTGATGTAAACGTATTCACAGCTAAAGGCATTACACTGCATAGGATAATAAATTCTCTGTCGGCGTATATTTTAAGCATGTCTTGTGCTTAAAATATGTCCATTCGAGCCCGAGGTCCTGGCAATATTTAAGCTAGTTTGAGTTAAGGAATTTTGACCATCCCCCCGTAAAAACATCCATCTGGAGGACTGCCTCTTGTCGGCTATCTTCGACTCCTTATATAATATTTTCCTGCACCGGATGGTACGAATGAATGAATGGATGAATGTATAAGGGGTGGGCCTTCTCGGCCCTTACACCGCGACCTACAGAGATCTAGTGTGCTCCCCCTTTTGATTATCCCCTCAGCAATCCTGCGCTTCGAATGAAGCGCAGGATTTTGTACGTGGGGGCGTGGAAGTACTCACTTGATTCCATGAAGTATTGACCCAAGTGACGTAATCTTAAATAAGCTAAGGCCTCACATTCACACAGGATATGTGTGGCTGTTTCATTTTCTTCTTGACACCTCGCAATTGGGAGTATCACTTAGTCCCAGTCTGAAGAGGTGTCCTTTAAAGTGACAGTGTCCTGTAAGTAGTCCCATCACCCATCGTAGCTGGTTCCTGTTTAACTTCAACAGTTCCTTCGCTCTTTTATCAGAGGATCCTCGTATGAGTCTCTTTGCTTGCCTGAGTCCAGTATTTCTTGTGCTTCATCTTTGTCCAGTCCCTGATTGCCTTTCTGGCAACTCCTACAGAGATGCCACAGGCTGGTTCAGGCCCTATGAACGGATGTTCAGCTCCAATTTTAGCCAATTCATGTGCTGGCAGCAGAAGGTAAGGAACAAAGAAATGTGTCTTAAAGAAATGTGATTTAAATTTGTTAAGTGGATTGATGAGGCTCAGAATAAGCCTACATTCCAATGTTTGACTCTCGTGAACGCAGTAATGAACCTTCCGTGTTTATAAAAGGCGAGAGAAATTTGTTCACAAGCTAAGTGACTACCAGCTTTTCAAGAACCGCACTGGGTTAGTATCGAAGCAATCTTTCACATAGACGTGACTGATCTTACTGAAACCAAAATTTGGTCATATCTCGCTAAGCAACTCTTAGCTTATTAAGAAGGACTCTACTATATGAAATTAATTAGTTAGCTGTGTCACGTACCAAATTTCTTTTACGATGAACTGTTCTTGAAAACACTGCTCAAGGCCAATTTTGTATCAACATATAGCAGGCGTACGTATGTTGGATTCAATTCGAAACTAAATTCTACCGACAAATTTTGGTATAGACCGTAACACGAAACATAACAGACACTTCCAGTAGTGGTAGGGATGAAAGTTCGGACAGACGGATAGACAAGACATCCATTTAATACATATTTTTATGCATTTCGAGCAAAGAAAACATAAAATCAGAGTTCCGACAAACTCGCCTGCAGCCAACAGCAAACACACGCCTCCAAATTTCTTTCTATAATCTTTCTACATCTGGAATAGCCCAACTATTGCAGCGTCCTTCCCGCCCACTCTCAAATTCTTCGCTCTTCTCCTATTTTCTCATTCTACATATAGCACAGCCCTATTACCATCCAGCTTACTTTGCGGCTCTTCACTGTAGTCCAGTTTTTTTTTACTACACACGAGTATATACAGCCTGAATATTGCAGCGACTCCCCGGCCTTATCCCTGGCTCTTAATTGCATTGACACTTCTCTTCAGTATTCAATGTTAAACGATGAAGTATTTTCAAATGTAGACTTTCAACTGGGAAGAAAATATACCATAGATAAATATTTATGCATGCAAGTGATAACCATTCTAATGCGTACACTGTCTTCGCTCGCTCGGAAGCCGGGATCGTGGGTTCGAATCCCACTCAGGGCATGGATGTTTAGTTTGTGTGTGTGCGTTTTTCTGTGTTTGTGTACAGGTATAGGCCTTGCGAGGAGCTGATCACCCGCCCAAGGAGTCCTACCGAATGTCTAAGATCTAGAAAAACCGAAGTGATCGGAGAAGTTCATGGAGGTAGACCTAGGCCCACTGGGGCTGTAGTGCCAAGGGGGGGGAAGTGATAACAATTAATAATTAAAGCGGGCTGCGCCACCTGTCGCATAATTGTGTGGGGCAATGAACTATCCTGGGCGTAGGAATACCAGAACACGAGAAGTTTTAGCAAACCTCACCCTGCAGCTAGCCTCACCATTTGCAGTGTTGAGATACTTTGAGGACATTAAGTTCTATGAAGAACTTGCGACGCCGAATTTTCTTAAAATGCTTTAAGCCATGCAGTGAGGATATGAGAACTATAAATTACTAATTCATAGTTATTATTCTCTCTCTCTTTCCCTCCCCTTCTTTTGCTCCCGCTTGGAAGCATAGGGCATCCGTGAAACGCTTCGTTTCATTTGAGTTTCTTACTTCTAAAGGCGCGTCCACATTACTCCTGCTCGTGCTCGTGTGACTCGCTATGCTCGCGAGTAATGTGGACGATATGACAAGTCACGAGACAAGCAAATTTAAAATTTCTAATTTAAAAACTATAGCCAATAAATTAAAATACGACTACAGACTATGCACACTACGAGTAAATACACGGATCCTCACGCGCCGAAGCCTGGCGAGCAACTGAAGTAGTGTGGACGGAGATTTACGGGCACAATTAAAAGCCAGACGAGTCTCCCGACGAGCACAAGCCTGGCGAGCACGAGCTCGTGCACGAGTAATGTGGACGCGCCTTTAGACAGTCGGCAGGACTCCTTGGACTGGGGACCAGCCAGTCGTAAGACCGCTACCTACACAGGACAATACAAACATAGAATGAACGCAGACAGACATCCTGCCTTGAGTGGGATTTGAACCCAAGATCCCAGTGTTCGAGCGGGCGAAGACAGTTCATGCCTTAGACCGTGCAGCCACTGTGATCGGCCGTAGCTATTACTACAACTATACAATTAATAATAATTAATTTACATGCGTATTTTCCAGTAGTAACATACCTGTTATATCCCGCCATGCCGCGGTGAAAAGGGACCCACTTAACATGGATTCGTTACAATTAACTACTACAATCTGTAAGTGTAAACTAAGAGTAGGTTTACGATCGAATTCCATGTGAAATTCTGTCAATGTCTCATTAGGTGCAGCCATGAAACGGGACGCTATATATAAATTTCCAAATATGTAAGTTGTTTTACCAGCTCTTGCACTTGAGAGTTCGAGGTCCTGTATCACGTGGTGACAAGAGTTGCTCCAACCAAGGAGACTGGCATGACCGGCATGTTGGCATTATTAATTGCAGAAAGTTAAGATTCAGACGCCTTACTGTGTTTCACGTGAATCCGTCGTGTTATTCTAAGATACTATGGGCTACTGCAAGCCTACATCCTGGCCTCTTACGTTTTACATTTACAACACGTTTAGCGTTTTAAAAAAAATAAGTTACTCTTAAATTAAAATATTTGGTCCCGCTCGTATTCACATTCCACGAAATTTATTCTGTTTTCCTTATGCAACGTAGAGAAGCCGGTCACGGTAGCTGAGCTGTCTAAGGCATGTACTGTCTTCGTTTCCTCGGAAACCAAGATGGTGGGTTCGAATCCCACACAAAGCACGGATGTTTGGTGTGTGTATGCATTTATTCTGTGTTTATATTGTCCTGTGTTTAGGTAGAGGCCTTGCGATGAGCTGATCACCCGTCCAAGGAGTCCTACCTTCTGTAAAATGATAATGAAACTGATAAATCAGTCCTATGCTCCAAATTTGGAGGAAGAGGAGATTCAAAAAAGTAAAAAAGTGTCTGTATTGTCATGATGGCCTATCCGCGTTGACAGTACATCGAACAAATGTAACGTAGTCGAAATCCGTGGAAATTATGCCTTGAAAACTACTTAAATTTCCGTTATTATTTGTCTGCTTTTCTTAGCAGCCATAAGACATAGGTTTGAACATTTTTAGGGACATAGGTGTCTATGGCCTTAACAAAACTTCGCCCTTTCCTTCCGACGTACTTATAACAAGTTTACTGCTCAAGAATCTCAAGGGAGGTGGCTGGTTCATATCTAGGCCGAGACAGGCTATCCTGATTGAGATTTTCGGGGTTTTCCTCCATCCTTTCAGATAAATGCTGGAGTAGAACCTCATTTGTTTCCAATTCGTTTTTCACAAAACATCCTACCATTCCCTGCCGTATATTCTGAGCGAGTGTCTATATCTTTAAACAAACCATTAACAAATATGAATGTAGGGTTCGATTCTGATAACCGCTATTAGTACCGAAAATAAAATTGACAAATATATCAGTGTAATTGTAATTAGTCACCTGAACAGAGAGCAGATCTAGCTCTAGTAACGTCGTTTGAAAATTGTTCATTTCAAGGTCACTGTTACTAATGGATAAGGCCCAATACAATTACATTATATTTAGTTAACCAGTGCTGCAAACATTCAGATAATAACCATAAATACTTCCTACTGCCCATATTTCTGTCGCAGAATTACCACACGCGGTCAATACAAGACAAACATAAATTTTGACAATACATTTTATGGTTCATATGCAGAAGTGCCCAAAATTAACCTCAAATTAATAAAGAACAAAAATGTGACTGGGTACAGAGCAACTGAAACGTTTAAAGTTTAACCGCTTAGTCTATTCACAGTCATAAACTATACCTGATGTCAGATTAATAACGTTAACTTGTATTTCTGCCATAAAGTTTGTGGTCATCTGTCGTTACTAATATATTGCATCAATTCAAAATTTTGTACAATATATTACCTACTGGGTCAAAGGTTTCCTCGCACCAGCAATTAAGGGGCTAACTGTATACACTTGTGCGTTTATAAACTTGTCTTCACATTCATAAAAAAATTAAGTTAAAGTGCTTTAATCTCTTTGGCCAGCGGGGTCTTTCCATAGCAATGTGTGAGCGCAGAGAGGATAAATCAGAAGACTCCGTGCCAGTTGAAATTAATTATAGAGACGGTGAAACCTGCCGTGAATTTTCCCGAGTGAGTAATTCACTGACGTAGAAAAGGACCAAAGCAGTGGGAGCTGCTATGAGAGAGCCCAAGGATTAAAGCGGCAATTCCTTTAGGTACTGTATTAACGTACACCTCACTTTTCAGAATAGGAACATTTACAATGCTTTAGTGTAAACATAGACAGTTTTTACAAACATAATAGTTCTGTATTTCAGTCAAATTATTTCTGAAATTGTTTTGGTCACTTGGTCAGACCATATTTACAGTCCTTAACTAGTCTACTTTCCTTGCATGAGGATATATCGGCTTATGGTGTCACTATATCCCAACAACTTTTAAGCCAAATGGTGGATTTTCATGAAAGTTGGTATGAAGGTTAAGCCACTACAGGTGATCCCACCTTTGTATGTTTTTAATTTCCTGCTGCCAAAAATAATGTGGCATATTTGATCAAGGCAAGATCTGAGAAGCCAGCAGAAACAGCCGTTGCTAAGGAACAGCTCTGCAAACATGCCTGTTGATAGTGAATAGCTTCGTAACACGCGGAAATGGAGGAAATGGAAAACGATGTTCTGTATGCGGTCCGTGCCGATAGCTATGTGATACAAAAATATAAGAAATGTTCGGAGAGATATTTTCTCCGCGGTTCGTGCCGAGGCTACATAAGGAGTCGATTTGCGTTGTGAGTCAGTTCAGCAGTTGGAAGCCAGTAAGTTTGGATTGAGAACTAGCAGATAAGGGAATACCAGCTGAAGCCAGCAATCAGAGTATGAGGTTGGCGTGAGACGGTGGCCAGCCTGCGAGGATGTGAGCCCGGGAGCAGAGAAAATCAGCCGTTGGAAGCCGTCACCAAGCAACGTGATTGAGAACACTAGTCTTTGTGTGATATGGAGTTGTAACGTGTAATTAAGAGTTGTGTGTGTTTAAGAGTTTAATAAATCCGATTAACAATCCAAACCCCGTCTACAGTCACACCCTAGCACATGACAATAACAACTTGGAGGCTGTGCGACTTTTTAGGTAAGATGGGATCAAAAATGTCGGTAATATTATCTTAAAGTGTTACATGCTAATCAGTCTTTGAAGAGTATGATACTTCTGTACTTCAGTAAGCACAACACGCAAACATAATTTAGCTTTCCTTTTGATGGTGATAACTGATGAACCGATCAAGCTCGCTCTCTCTCTCTCTCTCTATGGCTCTATGGAGCTTTGGACCTTGGCCGCTTTTGCAGTTTCTTAATCCAAACACAGTCGGTAGGACTCCTTGGACGCGGGATGAACCCGTCTCAAGGCCGCTACCTACACACTGAACAACACACAGAATAAACGCACACAGACAGTCATGCCTCAAGTGGGATTCGAACTCACGACCGAAGCGAGCGAAGACGGTTCATGCCTTAGACAGCGCGGCCTCCGTGATCATCTCAATTCAAGCTAGTCATGTCCAATTCTGTATGAAGCTGTATCATTAACATACCTACAAACTCTGCATGACTCATTTCTGTGTCTGTAATTACAGACATGGCGATGGTGCGAAACGTTTATGATACAGGGCCTACCTGACAGATCTGACGTAAAAATAATTCTATGCGTCGTAAAACAGTCTGGAAAGTTGGGTTGCGTTGCATGTACCCACATGCTCTGTCAGAAATCAAAAAGCAAGACGTGAACTGAAGAGATCTGGCCAAAAATGACAAGATATAATTGAAGTAAATCTTAAAGAAACCAGCAGCGAAGTTTCGGAATGGACTGAGCTGTGTCACAACACCTTCCAATGGCCGGAATTAATGCGGTGGCGCGTCTCTATGTACTATGAAATTAACAAATTTATTGATAAAATCAATAACATGTTGAGACGAATATTCTGCACCATTCACTCAGTACTGTTGCTTGTATTGTGTGTGTTTGTGTGTGCGCGCGCGCGCGCAGATGAACTTACCTGAATTAATCCAAATTAAACAATGTACATTATTTTTGAACTGTCGTTTGCAACATGCAATATTATTATTATTATTATTATTACTATAGTTCATGGGAAATATACATTAGCTCGGTTATAGTTCGTTAGCGTGAGTTTAGGCACCACTAAAGTTGTTCGCATTGTGGTAATACTGTTGGAAACTCTAACAACTTATTGACTGATGCTCTAGATAAGCCTGTATGTAACATCTCCACTCGCTGCACCTTCCCGCTATACAAATACATGTATTGGCCTATATTACCTCTACCTCTACCATATAAGCCACACTGTTTCAGCCTGAACATCATGTTCCTCACTTAATTATTCATCTCTTCTGTAGGGTCTGCCATTGGTTCCAAATGATGTGACAGCTATTCTACGTATTTAGCCTAAGTAAAAAGGTAAAATCACCCCGGTATTTAGTTAAGTTCTATGCCACGAAGACGCATGAAGGAGCAGAGGTATAGCTCCACGCAATTTTAACCTCCACACTAGACAGAAACGAATTGTTAGCTTCACGCCCAGGCACTTTACCTCCGAGGAAAGGGCCCCAGAACTTATTACACAGAGCCGATGTGGGCGCTGTGAAGACGTAGCAAAGCCTTCGCCAGTGCTGGATATGGAAATCGATTTCTCTGCCGTCCATCCCGTATCCTTGTCGCCTACACGGACTGAGCTACCCCGGTCTCGTGTGTTTAGCGCATCAGACAATGAATGTTGAAGTAGTTGCTCATGACCAATTCTGATGGCACCTATACAGCATCCCCCTGGGGGTGTTTACGTTGGGGACGTCGTCATTTCCAAACCTACCTTCTCTCGACGGCGTACGTTTAAGCATGTTTCAACGCTATAGCCACCATCTAAATTGACTTCCCTTTATTTGTACTACTAACCGCTGCGGTTGTGTCGGTGTGGTGACAACATCACGGGCTGGACGGCGGGAGAACTGGGAGAGGGCAGAGATTCTTCGCCATCGGGTCCGGACTGGCTCTGGGGCCGACCCAACTGCCTTCCCCAGGAGCAAAGCGGCCGTGGCGTGTAGCTGACTATTCGTCACTACTACCCCCACTACCGAACACGTCTTCTTGTCGTGATGTTACATTACGCACAAAGACAACAAAGAAAATTAGGAGAATTTCTGTCATTTTCTTATGGTAAGTTAATCATTTCCGTGACCTTCAGAAAAATCCCCCCCACCAGCCGTGGATGGTCGTACATGTTTCACATTATTACGCCGAACAACAGGGGCCACACTGTAGCGTAGTTGGTTGAGGCAATATGCTACAAGCTGGATGGCCACGGGTTCAATTCTCAATTAAGTTACTGGATTTTTCATTTGACTTAATCCTTCCAGCGCCACTACGGCCTTGGAGTCAACTAGTCCTCTAACAGATATGAACAACAGGAATTTTCGTGGGGGTAAAGGGCAACCGGCCGGTCACGGTAGCCGAGGGGTCTAAGGCATGTACTGTCTTCTCTCGCTTGGAAGCCGGGATCGTGGGTTCGAATCCCGCTCAGGGCATGGATGCTTAGTTTGTGTATGTGCGTTTTTCTGTGTTTGTGTACAGGTAGAGGCCTTGCGACGAGCTGATCACTCTCTCAAGGAGTCCTACCACATGTCTAAGATCTAGAAAAACCGAAGTGAACGGAGAAGTTCATGGAGGTAGGCCTAGGCCCACTGGGGCTGTAGTGCCAAGGAGGGTAAAAGGGGGGGAGGCAACCGGCGCGTAAATCTGACAACCTCGCCGTCATGTGTGAGCTGACTGTCTAGAAAATGTGGGAGCCGAGAGGTGTCACAACCCCATGGGCCTCCACGGCCTGTTACAGTGATAGGTTTACCTTTCATGCCTGACAGCAGTTGAAACAGCGGTTTCTTACAACTGCTACTAACGACATGCAAGCTGTGACGTAAGTCCTTACTGATATTGCAATATCGGTGGGAAATGGTGGTGCGTCAGCGTCGTATCACGTGATATGAGTCAGAAGACAGCTCATCATGAGCAAGAGGTGCTCTGGGACTGGAATTAGAATCCACACAAAATGAAATGTGTAAGGAGGAACGTAAAAACTAACAAAAATAAGAGAAGATTCCACGTATTTTAGAAGCATATTACAATATGTGAACTGATGGCAGCGTTATCAAGAGTTGACAGGTGTCCTAACTTTCGTCGTTCAGCTTCAAGATATAATTATACAAAGTAATGAAAAACTGGACCTCATTACAGCGAAACTGTTTTCGATCCGATACATATCAAGACAAATTTTATTTTACTGGTATTTCTTGTTTTGCCAATTGTCCATATCCTTCATTTTGTATGCAATTCCTCTTCTCGCCACCGGAGACAAACATCCGTTTATTTTGATAGCCTGACAATACATCGCGAACATAGTATTTAATGTTTCCTGTTCACTAGTAACAAATGTCAAAAATAACCTTCACCAGTTTCTTTTAAATAAATGAAGAATTTAAATTTATACTCCTTCCTACGAATTGGAAAGAGAAATTCCCATGCATAATCCCATATATGAGGGGCAGTCAAATGAAAACGGGTCAGAAGCCATAACATATAAAAGAACATTTCATACCTCAAAAGTAATCTCCAAAGCTGTTAACACATTTATCCCACTGGGCGATGAGACGGTAAATCCCATTCTTTAAAAGCTTGTGGGCTGTTTACAGAACCACATCTTTACCCAGCCACACACGTCTTCGTCCGATTCAAACCGATGTCAACGAATGTCTCTCTTCAGATCTCCAAAAATGTGAAAATCACATGGGGAGAGATCTGGGCTGTAGGGGGGATGTTGAAGCACTTCCCAACCAAATCTCTGTAGCGTACTCCTCACAGAGTTGGCAGTGTGGGGGCGCGCATTATCATGAAGAAGGATAATGCCGTTCGATAGCATTCCAGGGCGTTTTGACTTTATGGCACGTCTCAGTTTCTGCAAAGTGTCTTCATAGCGCTGTGCACTGATTGTGGCCCCATGCTCGAGAAATTCGACAAGCAGAGGGCCCTTGCAGTCGAAGAAGAACGTCATCATCATTTTAACGGAACTTGTGTGTACGGCTTTGGATTTCTTCGGTGGGGGAGAATTCACGTGTTTCCACTGTTGGCTCTGACGACCGCTCTCGTGTTCAAAATGGTGGCACCAAGTTTCGTCCCCAGTGGCAATACGGAACAGAAAAGCATATTCTTCCTCATGGTATCGTTGCAAGTGACCCAGTGATGCAGCCATTCTCTGAGTCTTCTGTTCCTCCGTGAGTTGATGTGGAACCCACTGCGCGCAGATTTTGCGGTACAACAGGTGTTTAGTCACAGTGGCGTGTACGGGACCGGACTTATTCCCATCAAAAGACTAATTTCTTCCACAGTGATCCGTTGGTTTTTCCGGGATATGACCATCCAACGCAGAAATAACATCAGGAGTGATGACACGATGAGCATGTCCTGGGACAGGATCATCTTGCAGTGACAGTCCCTCTCGGAATCTCTTATGCCACGCCAGCACACGCGAACATGACATGCGACGATGAATTTCTCGTCCTCCTACTCCTTCAGCAGTCAAAAAGCGCACTACACTTCGCTGTTCTTTACCCGCTTTCATTACTGATGTTGGACGACAACACGTAGCGCTAACCTTACTTACAGCACAATAAACAAACGACTAATGTGCAAGGGCACGTTGTCACCGTGCTTTCCCGAGTGCTCGCCAGGTGTTCGTACCGTAAGCAAATTCCAGTGTTACCAACTTGCGCGCCGTGTGTGTTATGCATCGTGACCCGTTTTCATTTGACTGCCCCTTATAGATTCCTATTAAACCTTCTCGACATTCTGCAAAACGAAATTATTTCAGATATTCACAAGAGATCTAGACCTGTCTGTGGTCAGCTGAAATACATTAATAAGGCATGAGGGATGATGAATATTGGATACAAAAGTAGAATAGAAAGAATAGAACAAGCGCAAACAGAAGTAAATAACTGAAATTTTCATCACTGTCTAAAAGCAAAGATAATTAACGCCATTAACTAAAAGAGAACATAAGAAACGAAAAAAAAAAGAGGCTCACTGATTCGCTGCAGGAGATAGTGAAATTAATATAGGAATGGGAGACGGGGTGGGGTGGAAGCAAAAAGTACACCAAGCTATGGAAAGTTTATACAAAATACGAAAAGTTACCAGCGAGAAACAATAACGGCCAGAAAATGAGAGGGAGATACCAATTGACAAACTTACTCTCCCAGCATCTTTGGCAAGGAAGAAAATAAGAGAAACGAAGAGAGTAAATAAAAAAATTACGGTGGAGAAATAGAAGAATTAACACATTTTATGTAATAAAAAGGAGACTGGGACTAAATAAATACAAACAGATTCTGAAGTTGTGCGAATTGCTTTTATGCAGGAAGACTTGATACCCAATTAGAAACAAAAATCAAAAGAGAGCAGATTCTACGTTACTTACTTCAAAGAAAATATGGAGCGCTGAAAGGGAAGCTAGAAAACTACTGAAGTGGTAACCAAATTCATGAGCAAATAAAATGAGCCCTGAAGATGACGTTTTCAAAGTCGAGCTCCTCACTCCCACCCATGAAATAAGAATATACGTTCTTTCGTGATTCATCTTTTCTCAGCCACTTATCAATACAATCAGTTTCACAATTAGCCATGTTTCGTCCAATTGTTTCAGACTGCATGCAGTTCTTTACACATTGTGGCGTATTTGCACCATGCAAGAACGCTTGAGCCACAGAAACAGCCGTTTCTAAGCAAAATATCTATCTATCTATCCATTTACCTATTCCAGTTGCTCCCAATTGGAGCGTAGGGTATCCGTGAAACGCTTCGTTTCACTTCAGTTTCTTAATTTTAGACAGTCGGTAGGACTCCTTGGACGGGGGATCAGACCGACGCAAGGCCGCTACCTATACAGGACAACGCAAACACAGAATAAACCTTGAGTGGGATTCGAACCCGCGATCATAGAGTTAGAGGGGGCGAAGCCATTTAATGCTTTAAATAGCGCGGCCACTGTGATTGCCTATAGTAGGTATTATATTAAACATTCCTGCGTGGTACGAATTTGTGTTCGATGCACGTAACGAGAAGTACTGTTTCATGGAACATGATGGATTCAAGTAGCTTACTGGAGTGACAAACCATCCAGTGAAAGGAGTTTTACGTAAATAATAAAACTATTTATACTGCCTTAGATATTTTGGCCCTTAGACCTTCAGATATTTATGTTGTATTTTCTGATTAACGTTTTCCTGTCGTTGCTCGTTAAATGCTTGGGTGTCTACTGGAACCTTCTAATGTCAGCGTGTGTGCTGGGCTGAAGGTTTTTGAGGTGATATTTTATCGAAAATCTGCAATTTTAACCTTGTTTATCCTTATGACCCTGTAACTTATTATACTAAGGTCCTTAGCAATTGTAAAGCGAGTTCCTTCTTGTGTTCAGCCTCTGAAGATGGACCCTAAGGACCGAAACATGTAAGGCCGTATAAAGAACTGGATTACTTATCCCTAATTTGTTCATAGAGGACGGCTTGTCATTCCAAGATTAATACAAATGTAAGCGCTAATGTATATCTAATGTTAAAATCATTCAAGTACATTGCACGAAAATGAACTAAAACCATTACATAACGGGTTTCGAGCAACTGCAGCTTGAACTCAGCCTATGCGCTATACTCTTGACAATGTCAAGCAATGCAATGATGGCAATGAGGTCCATACGTTCGCAACCTATTGTTATTCCTCTACGTGTGTCGCTTGCCTCCACGTGTGCCCATAAAAACCCTCATGTTATTCTAGCCTTTAGGTGTGTTGAGGTGCTCGTGTTAATTAAGTTGGTCGCCCGTCACCACGGCATGGTGTCGTCTCGAGTTGCGGATACACAAGATGGAGGCCACACATACGGGGCAGCTGTGAAGAAATTGAATATGCAGTCGCAGACAGCCGACAAAGTGTGGTCCTCGATTTAGAAGATTAGGCGGCGGGTCTGTGGTACCAACGGGTCGCCATAATAAGACCAGCGCATTAGAAAGTTTTGTACAGGGTCTTGAAATCAGTCGGATTTTGGGCATATAAACTAAGAGTGCTCTCCCACCAGCGCAAAGAATTGCATGAAACCGATTGCCTATGCCAGCCGTCTGAAACCAGTTGCACTTGACGCTCGCACATTGGAGCGACCGAATGAGCAATTCGGTTTCTTGCTTAGTATCGGGATATGTCTTGCGAGAGCTTATATTTATAAATGCACGAATTTCGTATTGTATAGTGCAACGTCCTTCGTCATCAAGACAAATTCACCTCACTGCACATTAATTTTCGCTACTGTCGTATGACTATGCAACTGAAGTCTGTAAGAAACCGGTTCGTCCGCTCGCGTGTGGATGCGGTTCCAAACGCCGCCGAAAGAAACTATAGTTTCAATCGCACCGGTTGGAGAGGTCTCATAAGAAGTGCTGGGACAGTTGCAAACAAAATTAAACTCACGTCTCATACAGCCAATTTCATGCGATCGCTTTCGCCAGTGGAAGAGCAGCCTACAAAAATCTTCAAGGAACTGACGTGAAGATTTGCACTGGATTCATCTGGCTCGCGGTAGGACCCATTAGCAGACTTTTGAGAATAGGAAACGAAACTTCGGGTTCCATACAAGACGAATACAATTTGACTGATTGAATATTAGCTACTTAAGGATTACACTGCTTGTTGCATTTAGTCAGGTTGCTTGTCATGCGTTCATGGTCAAGTTTTACAGTTGCATTTTAAAAGTTCTAGTACTTCATACTGTCACGTGTATCAGTGACTAAAGCCGGGGTTCGGCTTGGTAATTGAATTTATTGACCATATACAGGTCGTAACTACAATTAATTATAACATTTCCAAAATTACTGTAATTATAACACATAAACAAAGTCTTATATATCTGCTTACAATAGTCGTTGTTAGGGAACAGATATAATCGTATACAATGGATATTCCTCTGCAAACTTTTCCCTGACCGTTTCCTAACAACGGATTTTAACACAGGAACTATAACTGTCACATCCCTGGCATCTCGGCGGGGAATCGAACCCCGGTCTCCCGCGTGACAGGCAGGGATACTGACCACTGTTATGTTAAGTGTCCATACTTTCGTACATTTATTCACTGGAGATTACGGAATAAATGGCTAAATAAACGGGTGAATGAACGTGGTGAATATCACGAAACGTGTTTACTGTAGATGGTTAAGAAAAAATAAATATTTCATATCAAGAGAGGGTGGAAATGAGTAAAATTAAAATTTTCAACCGGAATATATTTTCAGAGTCTACAATAAAATAAATAAAGCGATTTTAGTCCTGTGCATCAGAGAGATAAGTACAGGAACTACACTGTGGCATAGAGGAAATCCCTCAGACACATAAAATTAGAGTGCAGAGACCACGTAGGGGAGGAGAAAATACTGGTTGCTTTACTACAACGGTCATACGAGCTTGCGCAGTGTATATATATACTCCAGTTCATACCTGGATGACCAAATGTGTGACAGGTTTATCTGTCAATCAGCTTGCGGAGTGGTTATGCGTTCTAGAATATCACGGCTGTCAACAGGAATTGAACTAGTGCGTAGGCTTTAAATTAGCAAATAGATAAATGTGTCCTACAAATAATCTCTCTTTCATGTTGCCCAAAATTTGAAGCGTAGGGTATCCGCGAAACGCTTTGTTTCACTTCAGTTTTTTCATCCTAAGACAGTTGGTAGGTCTCCATGGACAGGGGATCAGCCCCTCGCAAGGCCGCTACCTGTACAAACAAAATAGACATAGACAAACATGCATGCCTTCAGTGGCATTCGAACCCACGTTCTCAGCGTTGAAGACGGCTCTTGCCTTATACAGCGCGGCCACTGTGATCGGCCCTACGAGTAGTAAATAAGTTCCGTTCATGCAGACCAGTCTGCACAGGTTATAATTCCAGTTCTGCAGACTTATTATTATTATACTATTATTACTACCATTCTATTTCATTCTTGTGAAGTACTAATTAACTAAATAACTAACTTCCTGGACCTGAGCCCCTCTCGAGAAACCTCCAGTTGTGCAGCTACTCAAGAACTTCCCAGTATTTTATGGAACCCGAATATTCATTACCGTGTTCACAAGAGCCCTCCACTAGTCCCTGTCCTGGGCCAGTTCAATCCAGTCCATACCACCCGAACTTATCCTCTAAGATCCATTTTAATATTATTCACCAACCTACATCTTGGTCTTCCTAGTTGTCTCCGTCCTTAGGGTTTTCCCACCAATATCCTGCATGCATTCATGTTCCCCCATTTGAGCTACATGCCCTGCCCATCTCATCCGCCTTGACTTAATCATTCTAATTATACTTAGGGAAGAGTACAAGTTGTGAAGCTACTCATTATGCAGTTTTCTCCAATCTCCTGTCACTTCATCTCTCTTAGGTCCAAATATTCTCCTCAACACCCTGTTCTCAAACACCCTCAGTCTATGTTCCTCCCTTAATTTCAGAGACTAAATTTCACAGACAAAATTACAATTTCGTACATTCTAATTTTTAAGTTTTTAGACAGCAGAAGAGAAGACAAAAGATTCTGGACTGAATGGTAGCAAGGATTACCCGAATTCAGTCCCCTCTTAATTTCCTACTGAATCAAAATTTTATTTGTTACTTTCTTTCCCAAATATCTGAACTGTGTCACATTTTCAAAACATCTGTTAGCTATCTTATGTCATGATTTTGCCCTGCATTCTGGTGAAAGACAGCAACATATACTTAGTCTCTTTTTTTTTTTGCGTTACTTCTAGAGCAACCTCCTTACTGGCGTCAATTAAAGTTCATGTGTTTTCCTTTAGCTTATCTATGTTATCTCCCAGTAGGTTCATATCATCAGCATAGACTAGCAGCTGATGTGTCCCATTTAATTCCAGTCGCAACAGGTTTTCCCGGACCTTCCTAATGGCATATTCCAAAGCAAAGTTGGAAAGCAATAGCGTTAAAGCATCTCCTTGTTTTAGACCATTGTGGATAGGAAACTTATAAGACAAATGCTTACCTATATGGACTTTAATATACGTTTTATTTAAATATAAATTATCAGCTAATTATTTCAATGGGTGTCCCAAGCACTATAAAATATTGCACAATGCTTCTCTCCTAACTGAATTACAGGCTTCCTTGAAGTCTATGAATAGCTGATGTACTGTTTCATTGTGATCCTATTTTTCTCCAGTATCTGACGAATGAAAAAAAAGACCAGTAGTTGATCTGTTGCGCCAAAATCCACAAAGATGATCCCCAAAAATTTCATCTATGTATGGACTTAACCTTGACAGCAGGATGCTGGATAATATTTTGCATGAATTTCATAGGAGTGAAAAAAGTAAAGTAAAATTAAGTAAAGGTATCCCTGTAACAGGCCGTGGTGGGCCATAGGGATGTGAGATGTTGAGGTTTCCACATATTCTAGACAATCGGCTCATAGATGGCGGCAAGGTTGCAGCCATACGCGCCGGCCGCCCTTTACCACCAAGAATATTCCAAGAATATTTCTGGTACTCATTTCTGTTAGAGGCTGAGTCGACCCCAGAGCCATAGTGCGGCTGGAAGGATTAGGTCAACTGAAAGAAATCCAGTGACCTCATCGGCAATTGAACTCCCGACCTTCCGGCTTGTAGCATAGTGTCTCAACCAACTACGCTACCGCGTGCCCCTCATAGGAGTGAGTATTTACATTTTTACATGTGACAAAGTTTATACTCTAACTCCAGTATTATTACTAATTTCGTGTAAATTCTCATTCTCAACTCTTGGTTTCAAAATATCTTCCCTACTTATCCTGGCATTGAAAATTCTTGTGAAGTACACATTACGAAGATTGGCAAAAAATGATGAAAATTAACTGTGATGGTTGGATCATCATTATAAGCTGCGGTAAAAATGTTTTATGTAATGATTCTGTCTTAAAATGGTTTTAGGCAATAATATACGAGCTGGACCTAACATCATTCGGCAGTAAAAATGTGATGCATGCGGTCCCTCCGTCGCTCATTGAGCGTGTGTCTCCGGGGTGGAACTGTAACTCGATACTCTATAAATTCTCCATCTATCCCACTAAGCCATTAGCAACACCCAATACCAAACGTCACTTGCATGCGGCGTACTCAATTCAAAATATGTACACACTGATAATTGAGCACACAAAAATTCGGCCAATGCACTGACGTAAGGAAAAATCTAATTCAAGCTGTGTGTATATCCCATTTACGCAGTACTAACAACGTTGGAAATATGCAGAAATCCCCATTGAGGCGTAAGTACTTTTAATTTTGAAATACTATGAATGAAATTTTGTAAGTCATTAATCTCCCAATGCGATTCATGCTCCAATTTTAATATAATTATTGAAAAATTTTACAGAGAAGGATTATTATATGCAGGACATGAGGTTCTCACAGCGGTAGTTGTGAAAAGTTCCGTCTTCTGGGATATAACGTAGTGTAATACGTTTAACGTCAACCGACGTTTCGGAGGACATATCGCCTCCATCTAGCAATTTTAACTATAATATTAACCAGTAACTAATTACTTAACTTAGTGCTGCATGTTCATTTCCTCAAAAAGATTTCCACCTTTTTACGAAGACTGAAACTTTCCCTGCCGTGTATGAAAACTGGTCTCTGGATTCTTCCCGAACCCAGATGAATCAAATCCATCAGGTGCTACTAGAAAAGATTAATTTTAATACTGCCCTTTCAACTGCGGCATGACCTCTCAAGTAGTGTATTCCCTTTAGGAATCCAGAAAAAAAAATTTTGTATGTATATCTCATATTTCTCATACGTGCTACATGCAGCTCCCATCTCATCATCCACGACACGGCCATTTTGATAATACTGGTAAAGAGTGTGAAGTCTCGAGCTCTATACTGTGTAATTCTCTTCGTCATCTTGTTACTTCCTCTCCGTTATATCTAAACGCTCTCTTTAGCATCACGATTGCAAAACACCGTCAAACTATATTCTTCCCATGGGGCGATGTATATAGCACATACATATGCATAAGCTGCAGCCGCTTCTAGGCAAGGCAAAGTGCCGGCACTTCTGTCCTAACCCTTTTAGGATCATTGTCGAAGTCAGGGCAATGATACCGACAATTTTGAATGAGCAAATTTATCGCAAGAATGTGCCATGTGTTCAGAGAGACTGATACAAGTAGTAGCGCTCTGTGGGACTGACAATGATGTTCGGGAAACCGCGTTTCAGTAGGATTCTTTTGATATTTCCAATATTCAAAAGACAAATGGACGTAAAAGAACAAGATGGAGGTGCGGCATGTGAAAGTAAATGGACCACGAAAGGCCTACATAAAAGCTAAATTTGGTATGTGAGACAGACGCGAAAGGTTTTAAGGTTTGGGTGTAGCTTCATTAAGCAGTACATCCTAATTATTTCCCGATAAAATTAAATGGATATCAAATATTGCTCTATATATTTCTCATGAAGTACAGACTTTCATTTTCGGTAATTCCTTTCTGAGACCGCCCATTAAATAAAAAAATAAAACCGCACTTTCAGGCCTTGTTTAATGATTCTTGCAGATCTAAGTAATATGTATCCGTTTTTTTTCCTTGGCACTATAGCCCCAGTGGGCCTAGGCCTACCTCCATGAACTTCTCCGTTCACTTCGTTTTTTCTACATCTTACACATTCGGTAGGACTCCTTGGACGTGTGATCAGCTCGTCGCGAGGCCTCTACCTGCACATAAACACAGAAAAACGCACACACAAACTAAACATTCATGCCCTGAGTGGGATTCGAACCCACGATCCCGGTTTCCAAGCGAGCGAAGAGAGTACATGCCTTAGACCGCTCGGCTACCGTGACCGGTCATGTATCCGGTTTAGGGAGATAAATGTTTATATTAAGTGCTATTTTGGAACATGAAGAGAAGGCCTATCCTTAGTTAGTTAGTTAGTTAGTTGTTTAGAGAGGGTGGCTTTTTTCCCATGCACCGCGACCAGTTTGATCTATTGATCTATGATATTCTACCAGTCTCTTTACCCTACCGATAAATGGTGCGTACCATCAGTCCCGCCCAGCAAGCGAGTTCGGCCACTTGCTTAGCGGTGTCTATAATGCTCCCCCCATCTATCAGAGGCCTTAGAGACTATTGTTGGGCGGGAAACGTCCTGAAATTTGGCTCAGTGATCTCTTTTCTCTTCTTTTGTGGTATTTGGGTTTTTTCTTCTATGGGGATATGAGGTTCTTTTACGTGCCGTAAAGTTACGACACGGGACACACAGCTTAAAGTCCCTCCCGGAGGACTTGTTCCCTGAATTTTTCCGCCCTTAAAAATTCGACGACCTCCGCCGGGTATTTGAACCCGCGTACCACGAGTCATGAGGTGGGAACGTTACCTCTAGACTACGGAGGCCGCTAGGCCTATCCTTAACATTCTGCTACTACGATCTGTCCAACTCTGCCTTTGGTTTGGACACACTTGTTCTTTACCATTCATAAGAATTATTCTTTAAACATGAATTGAATAAGAAATGAGGAAGAGGGAGCATTCATGGCGCAGTAAGAGAAATCCCAGTAGTTGCGGGAATTGTACTGCAATGGTATGGGGCTCTCTATACAAATCGGTTCAACCCATTAACGCTGTCCATAACTGTAAAACAACCCAACTGAAAATAATGAGGATGGAGCCTCTTGCCTAATCAATAAATAAATTAAAAAGAATGAAAGAGTGAATACGAGTTGCAACAGAGAACAATTAAAATTATATCATGTGAAAAACAAAATATCATATGCACAGGTAAATGGCCCACAAAGGCCGCGCCATAGCTCAAGCGGTTAGTCGCTGGCTTCCCATCGCGGCGGCCCGGGTTCGATCCCGGGTCTGTTCAAGTGGGATTTGTGGTGGACAAAGTGGCGCTGGGGCGGGTTTTCTCCGGGTACTTCGGTTTCCCCTGCCAATCTTCATTCCACCAAATTCTCTATCATCATAATCACCCGGGGCAGACTACAATAGGCCAATTTGTGGCCGCCGTGCCGAGTGGACCCAGTTGGACTCCACCCCCCACTAAGCGAATTAAAAAATGGTGTCCCACACATTTTTTCTTCTTCCTAAGATTTCAACAACATTCTCAAGGATATGCAAAGGAACTAATCAAATAGTTTTCCTGGGGAGTAAAGCGCGGCCAGCGCGTAAGGCTGACAACCTTACCGCCATCTTTGAGCCGATTGTCTAGATAATGTGGGACCCTGAACGTCCCACAACCCTATGGGCCTTCAGGGCCTGGTACAGGAATAACTTCACATTTTACTTTTTTATGCAGAGAAACGTAATAGTACCTACATAAGATTTTAAGCCATATAAAAGCATAGTAATTTCACAACACGAAGTAAAGGAGAGTAAATACATAGATAGAATGTGAGGTTCTTTCAACAGTGATTACGAAGAGTTCTGTCTTCTGGGATATATAATGGCGCAGTCCGTTAAAAATCAACGACGCTTCGAAGGAACATGTAGCCTCCATCTTCACAGTGGCAGAATAAGCTAAGCAAGAAACCAGTAAGAAGTACATGGTAACATGTAGGCGACATGTTCCTTCGAAACATCGTTTGATTTTCAATGGACTACACGCGCTATATCCCAGAAAATAGAACTCTTGCTCCTCATTTAAATTACAAGAAAATATGGGACATACACATACAAAACAAAAACAAGAAACTCCGTGGCCTGTATTCCGCAAGCGAACTATACCGACCGAGCGACCGCCGCTTGTCGGCGAAGTTAATGCCAACTTTTGCGGATAGAGGGTGTCACGTGGTCAGCGTAACGGATCACCACGGTCGTTAATTTCGGTTTTCTAGACCGGAGCCGATATAGCTCCACAATTACCCTCACGAAGCTGAGTGGACCCCGTTCCAAAACCACTACTTCTCAGAAAATCTGGTAGTGTCGGGAATCCAACCCGGGACCTCTGGATCTGCAGGCAGGAGCTCTGATCACTATACCACAAAAGCGGTCGGGACATACACATGCCATATTTAAATTCTGTTATCAGTTCTTAGAATATACTCAGGATGAAAGTTCTTAAAAGTCTAGGAGATGAAGCACGAAGAAATCTGGTCATGATCTTCCATACAAGCTTTCACTACCTATATTTACGCAAAAATAAAAAATAAATAAATATTTTGTGAGGAGGTACAACGTATTTCAGTAAAATAACTGTCAAACATTACTACCGATAAATGGCCTGAGCTTGTGATTACAGTGGTTAGCGCGTTTGCTTGCATCCCGGATGTCTCAGGTTACCGCCTGGTGTGCATACCGGATATACGAGTACAGTAATGTCAGTTTCTCGACGTTTAACGCAGTTCTTAAAAGCATACTAGCTTAGTGCTCATAATCGATTTCTTCCTCACTCTCACTCTAATTAATAAGTGCTAACAAATTATCCATGATATGTATACAGTTGCCGTCTTGTAGTGCACTCAATTTCACCTGTTACTTCACGACATGTTTCGGCAACACAGAGCCATCATCAGGTGCCCTAATTACGCTAATCTACTGCATTGCTTGCCATTATGTCTTTATAAAATTATTTAAAAGGTGCGTATTCGTCAACTATAATAAATTTACACACACTAAAACTTGTTAAGATTATTCATCTTATATGTCTTAATTAAAACTTTCGTGTGTGTAAATTTATTATAGTTGACGAATACGCACTTCTTAAATACTTTTTAAATAATTTTATAAAGATATATAATGGCAAGCAATGCAATAGGTTAGCGTAATTAGGGCACTTGATGATGGCACTATGTTGCCGAAACATGTCGTGAAGTAACAAGTGAAATTGAGTGCACTACAAGACGGCAACTGTATACATATCATGGATGAAAATCAGTGCAACAGGACGCTAAAATACAACATTGTGAATGGTAACAAATTAATTTGGGATATTTCTACTTCATTTTACGACGCTGCCAGTAACTCGAAGAGCAGGTTAATTATGAATAATGAACTGAATGGCATGTGAAGCCGATCACAGTGGCCACTCGGTCTAAGGTATGAACCGTCTTCGCCCACACAATCACCGAGATCGTGGGTTCGAATCTCACTTGAGGCGTGGATTTTTGCGTGCGTTTATTCTGTGTCTGTGCTGTCCTGTGTGCAGGTAGCGGCCTTGAGACGGGCTGATCCCCCGTCCAAGGAGACCTACCGTCTGTGTTTAAGATTAAGGAACTGAAAAAGCGGCCAAGGTCCAACAGAGGACTGTAGAGCCACAGATCAATGAATGAACGAAAGGTATATAAATGGAAGAGTTCGTGGCAAAGTTTATGGTATTGTCTGGAGGGACTAAGAAAAAACACGAACCACTTAAGTCACCACTTAAGCGATTGAGATTGGAATCAGGCACGTTCCGAAAACGAGCCAAAATCGTTATTGCACGAATCAAGTTGCTTGGTGTCTATGAATGATATTTAATTCGCGTAACCGATCACAGTGGCCGTGCGGTATAAATCTTGCCCCTTCAACTCTGGAATCAAGAGCTCGAATCCCACTGAGTTTATTCTGTGCATGCTATGTCCTATGTAGGTATAGGCCTTGCGAAGTGCTGATCCCCCTTTCAAGGAGTCCTACCGAATGTCTATAAGGTTCAAAATTTTATAATTAATTCTGAACGGGAACAGAACAGAGGGCCTAATCCGTCAAGATACATGAAAAAGAAGAACTCGACTTTAAAATGACTGTTACAGAAATGAGGATAATCGAATGATATGATTATAAGGCTAATGTCACACGAGCGCTGTATCACGTCCGTGAATATTCGCGTACGTCATGGAGGCATACAAATATATGAGAGCAGTCCCACGGCACGGACGCTAAAGAATCTCGGACAACGTCATTCTTCGCGTCCGTGCCGTGTGACTGCTCTCATATATTTGTATGCCTCCATGACGTACGCAAATATTCACGGACGTGATACAGCGCTCGTGTGACATTAGCCTAAGAAATGTTTATTACTGTTTTGATTTGAGTGACAGAGGACGATTACAGCATCCTCCAGTCCGAACTCTCGTTGCCACTGAATGAAACGCTTCACTAACGTTTTCCTGTCGCGCCGATAGGGAGCAGTCTCTACCGCGTCGGCACTTAGCAGCTCCTGCATAATTTAGCGACCATCAGGCGCCGCATGTTCACTGCACTGGCCACCTGCGTCTTACAACTACCTGCGAGAAGAAAACAGACCCGTTTGACGAAATTAATTCCGAAAACTTAGTCTAAGTTCATGATCGTAATACAAACATGGTTAATAATAAATCCTTCCGAAACGTGACGAAAATTAAATATTAAAGAACGACGGTAATAAATCAAAATTACAGCACATCCACGGCGAAATAAAGAATAGATTAAATTTGAAGAATTTTTAATACTATTCAGTTCAAAATATTTTTATGTTCCCATCTCTGGCCTCAATCTCTATCTTACAAACCACGATCTTCCATAATGATCTTAACATATGTTTTTCACTTACACGGAGGTCTCTCATTTCTCCATTTTCCTTGCAGTGACAAGTGCAACACACTTTCTTGTGTTTATCTCCTTTCGTACAATGTGGCCACGTAATCTAAGCGCTTGCATTTTCTAGATTTCGTATCACTTAGGAAGTAACATCCATTTTCCCTCATAATTCATTAATCTCGTATCTAAATACTGAAATATTAAAAAGTAAACTGTTGTTTTCATTGGTGCGAAACGCGGTCCCTTGACCTAAGGATAGAAAATGGATTGGAAAGTTCTGAAATCAGAGTGCTGAGATCATGTGGACGTGAGAGGTAGTAACAGAATCATGGAGAAAGTTATGTAAGGAGGGGCTTCCCGTTTTGATTGTCTACAAAATATGCATTATCTTCATCATCATCTACCTTCAAGAATCAGGCAGAAAAACCGATTTCGAACTTCAGTCTCATTTCTTGATCAGTCTGCCGAAATCTCTTGGTCGGCATAAGCCAATTATTTATTTCTAAAGGAAGTCAGAATTCATTTTCTCCCAATGTTGTTTTCAATATTTCTGTGTTATAAGCATATTATTATGGTGATTAAATCGAAGAAAATGAAATGGATGAGGCATTTCATGATACATGTATGACAGAGTCGACAAATACATACGGAGTTTTACTCGTGACTCCTGCAAAGGAAAAACATACTTAGGAGGTCCAAGCATAGATGGGAGGATGCACAAAGGAATAAGTTACGAGAGTGTGAACTGAATTTAGCTGTCTCACAATGGCGCCCAATGGCGAGCTTTCGTGTATACCGTAACGGTTTTATGCGTACTTTAAATGCAGGGAATTTCTTTACCAGTTCAGCTACTGTCAACTTCTCAAAAAGTACTGCTACCCCATTGAGTTGTTTAGATAAAATTTTTCCGGGAACTGAAACTGATTTTATTCATGTTAATTGCAATACTTAGAAGAAACCGCTTCTTTTAACAGGCTTATACAAAATTAAACCAAGAAGTTGGGTTTTTCTTATGGGTTTGAAAGTTCAGGAAATGTATTGGGAATTATTTTTAAAATAAAATGCCAACAGATGCGCAAATCTTCAGCACCATGTCTGAATGGCGAGCGGTCACAACCACGCAAGCTAAAGCGGTTTATGTGAATGGCTTGTCCACAGATCTAAACCGTTATTAAACAATACTGCGTCAATCAGTATCCTAGTAACTATTAATGCGTTCGTGAAGGAAGATGTTTTAAGATAACATGGCCGAAAATACGGAAACAGCAGTGATACTTCAGGCCTTTCCCTAAACAGAGGTGAGTCTAATTTGGTAACGAAGTTAATAAGAATGGAAATGCATATTCCAAACTTGAGTATTTAGCATGGGTTTCTTACACCCCTCACTAGCCTTTATATTAATTTACAGCAGGTACTAATCTCTTTTCCCACTAAAAACAAAATTCGTGGCCTCTAGTCCGCAAGAAAACTACACCGACCGAGCGACCTCCGCTTGTCGGTGAAGTTAGTGCCAACTTTTGCGGATAGAGAGCGTCGCGTGATCAGCGCAACGGTTCCTCACGGCCGTTAATTTCGGCTTTCTACACCGGAGCCGCCATTTCATTTAAATAGCTCCCCAATTATTCTCACGAGACTGAGTAGACACCGTTCTAGACCCACTACTTCTCAGAAAATCTGGTATCGCCGGGAATCGAACCCGGGACCCCTGGATCTGTAGCCAGGAACTCTGACCACTAGACCACAGAGGCGGTCCTTTCCCCACTAAGACACTTCAAGTTATATATTCAAAAATTAGGTTTATTTTCGATTCTGTATTTATCATTTGTCCTAACTTTTTACAGTACTGGTCTTCATGCTCCTTTATTGATGATACAAACATGTTATTTCAGATGTAAATCGATCTTCCCAGTCAGATGGCAACTTTTACACCGCTAATGTTGAATAAGAATTAAAACGTTCAGACTGTGGTCCTGAACTGTGACGCCATGCAGTCTTGTAGTAGGATACCAATGTGGAATCAGTATATTCCTCTGAAACATAGTAAAACTTCTACCAAACCACACAGAGTTACACATCTTCAGAATTAGAGCTCGTTCTCACAGCTACATGTTTACTGAAAAACGCCCCGAAGTTGGCAGAACCCGTTCGTTTTGCCTAGCAGGGCATCACTCACGTACCCGAATCACGAAAGATATTGAATGTAGAAAGTTTCTGTTGACAAAAATCCCTGTAATCAACTTTCGTATTATAAGAGACGTGAGTAGGTTTCATAAAATATGTGGCTTAAATGTAGTGATACATACATCTACTGGAGATTCCATTAATAATTCTTTTACTTCGGCACGAGAAACTGGGTCAGAGCGAAATATACGAAATGTTATAATAGGAAAGAACGAAGAGGTATATTATGGTGGCGACAGAGAGTCTGGAACTGAAAGGGCGCAAAGCGAAACTAGGAACGCTTTGTGCGGAGAACTGGAACATACTGAACATATTACTTTTGTTTCCAACAAAACTCTAGGTTGTATAATCAATTTAAAAATCAAATAAAGCTAGAATCATCAAAAAGACATAATTTTAAGACGACATAGGATATTTCCTTCTCAAAGTGAGAAGCAAGGGCACGAAACAAAAATGACCACAGCAAGAGAAAATGACGACGCTAATACAAACAAAAAACTCCGTGGTTTTAGTCCGCAAGCGAACTATACCGACCGAGCGGCCGCCGCTTGTCGGCGAAGTTGGTGCCAACTTTAGTGGACAGAGGGTGCTAATATCATTCGAAAATGGTCATATATATTTTGTTAACTGAACATAATTTCCACCTCAGGGTTGCCGGTAGAGACGACCTGTACGAAAAAAAAATACATTATTGAAGATACCGTCTTATGCGATTTGACGCCATTTGGCCTGGTATATAAAAGTACCTATCCTGAAGATAGAGGCAATACCTTTCTCCAAATCGTCGGTGAACGTTTACCGGACTACACGAAGTCACATTCTAAAAGGCAGTGGTCTTTGTATAGGCCGCGCCATAGCCCAAGCGGTTAGTCGCTGGCTTCCCACTGCGGCGGCCGGGGTTCGATCCTGGGTCTGTTCAAGTGGAATTTGTGGTGGACAAAGTGGCGCTGGGGCGAGTTTTCTCCGAGTACTTCGGTTTCCCCTGCCAGCCTTCATTGCATCAAATTCTCCATCATCATAAACACCCGGGGCAGGTACAATAGGCCAATCAGTGGCCGCCGTGTCGAGTGGACCCAGCTGGACTCCACCCCCCACTAAGCGAAAAGCGAAATGGTCTTTGTACTGTGTACTCGATTAATAAAACATGCATTAGGACAATGCACTGGGGTGTAGGGATCCAGGGGTGTAGGACTGTATGGATGTAGGAGTGTAGATGTGCAGGAGTGTATGGGTGGAGTGCAGGAATGTAGGAGTGTAGGAGTGTAGATGTGTAGGCACAGACAAGACAGCTAACGCCTGAAAATTAACCTCAAAATCTTCGAAATAAACAGGTCGTAACTTCGAAAAAACCGGGTGCGTGGTTGAGCTGGATCAGTGTGTGGGTGAGTGACTGATTTCGTGGGCGGATGAATGAGTCAGTGAGTGGATGAGCCGGGGGCCTGGTGGGAGAATGGATAGGTAGTTGTAAATTTTTGGTTGAGCTAGTGAGAGTGAGTCAGAGAGCGGTGGGTGACCAGCTGTGAATGGTTATATTGATAAGAGTGGGTGGGTGAATGTATGGGTGGATAGGTGGGAGTGGCTGGATGAATGAGTGGATCATCCTGTGGGTGAGTTGGTGGTGGCTGAGTGAGTGGCTAAGTTGGCAGGTGAGTCATTGAGTGGCTGAAGTAGTGGACAGGTGAACGAGTGACTGAGTGAGTGGGTTGGCTTGAAAGATGAGACAATGTGTGAGTAACTGGGTGGGTCGGTGATTATGACGTTGAAGTTCAAAAGATTTGGGGAGCTGGAAGGGAGAGTAATGCGAGAATCTTGACACACAACATTATGAAGTACTGAAATAGAAGTCGGCCTACACTGAAGTCTGCGCAGCGCGTGCGTAGGATACAAACATTTGGATATAAAAGTTTAGTGATGGGATTGTAGAGAAAAGGGAGGGGATCTCGGAACAAATTTGAATGAGACGTTCTGCTCAGGCCACTCACAGTAATTGGATGTGATATTTATTCAAGACCCCCACAAACATACATATTTTGTATTAGAGAATAAACACACACGTTTACAGCGCTGCAATAACAACTCGACATCTTACACGTACGTCTGTCTGCCAGCGTGTATTCATCGAATGGCACGTGTAAGCCTTACATTTTCTATACGTGACCTTATTCTGTTCCAGTCACGGAAATCAGATCCAGGGATATCAAGAACGCCATTTTATTTATTTAGTTATAAAAACACGGCGCTTCCTTGCGGTTGTGTATTCAAAACGCAACGAGCGACCTGGATGCAGTAAGTTGACATCCAATGACAATATTGCGACCCAAAGTCTAATTTCATTTATGATAAGCACTGCAGCTGGTATATACGAATCCATATAACTCCGTGGAACAGTAGCTGATTGTCAATTAGCTGTCACTATATTTCCCACCTTTTGTGGAACGCGAAGGTTCATTATCGTGTTCATAAGAGCCCGTTACTGAATCTTATCCTCTTCAGTTGAATCCATTCAATATACTCACATCCTGTATCTTTCATACCAATTTCAATATTTGCCTCTCATCTAGCCCTAAATAATCCCCCAAGTGTTATTTTCCTTTTATCTGTTCCGATTAATAACTCTATAAACTTCTGATCGTTCACACGCGTCTACATTCCCCGCCCATCTCATCTTCCCTGCTTTGATCACTATAATTAACACCAGTTGAAGTGTACAAATTATGAAGCTTTTATTTATAAAATTTTCTGCAGCCCCTTATCATCTTCTTTCTCTTTGATCTACTAACACGCTATCGCCTATTAATGAAAGAAATATTAAAGTGCAGCTCCAGACTGGAGTCAACCAAATTTACATTTCGTCTTGTTATTTTTGTTGCATTTTCTTGTAAGAACAATTGTACATAATGGGTGATTGAAACCCTGTAGTATGACAGATGAATAAAACGATTCGGAATAACTTGTTTCCTCCATCTTCAGGGTAGAAGAGATCATCCTAAACTTAAGACTGAGGAAAGAGATTCCTCCAAAGCGTTGATACCCATCCACCAAACTACAAATCGTTACATCCAAAATTCTAATCAAAGTAATGTTTAGAAATAGAAAGACACTATAGACGAGTCGGACAGAGGGTTGTTTCTTACACAAACATCAAAATATAAAATATTTGTCCAAGAGGCGGCAGTCTCTCCAACTGCTTTCCTTTCTGCAACTTTTCCTACAAAAATTTCGCAGTCATTTTCATGTGTTGAAGTTGGGAGTGTTGACGACTTTTCGAACGTAGGTGCTGTCTCCATATTCAGCATGGAAATAAGTAGGGTGAGTAAGTGTTCAGGCATGTATAGGTTCTGGTTCAACAGGTCTGGAGGGGGAGAGGGTGGCCATTATTTACTGGTCCAGGCCAATGGGAACACTGAACATAGAAATGTAATCAAATAGAGCCCAAATGACCAAGGATCGTTTCTGGTCACATTTTACTTGCTACCTTTCCGTTTCGAATCGTCCGTTTGACATAAAAATTAGAATAAAAAATCTAAAATATTACCTGCGGTTTTATATGGTGTGAAACTTAGTCACTCACCCTAAGGGATAAATATTGAAGCTATTTAGAATATGGTGTTAAGGAGAATCTCTGGAGCCAGGAGAGAGAGGAAATATCAGGAGATCAGAGGAGACAGCATAAAGTGGGGCTCCATGATTATAGGATACTCTTTACGGAGTACCAAGATGAGAAGGGCGCTGCATATTGCACGTATTCTATGAGTGAGAAATGTGTACAAAATTTTGGTCGGAAACTCTGAGATTACGTAGGGGACTCACACACAGACCCATCTGGCTCAGGACAGGGACCAGTGTGGCGTTCTTGTGAACAAAGTAGGTTAATAAACCTTCGGGTTCCTAAAATATGATAGCTCGACTAGTTGAGCAACTATTAGCTTCTAAAGAAGAGAAATACACCATGGGCTTAATTACTTATTAGGGGTAGAACTGCGAATCCGGTAATCTGATATTTAGCATAAAATGTGACTACCTGAGTCTCTAACGGCGGTGACTATGGGAAGTACTATCATTTTGGTTGTGAATTCTGTAGTCTGGCACAAAGTTACTAACGTTTCTGAGGAAAGTACTGTCTCCATTTCCAAAATCGAAGTGTAAGTCAAGCAAGGAACAAGCAAGCTGCAAGCAGAGCGTGCCTGCGTGATTCTGGAGATGACGGTGGTGCCGAAAATCACATAGACTTCAACAAGACTACAGGCGTCACATCCCAGAATATGGTATTCTCCATTGCATTAAAACGATTTGTGTGCTTAGTGCCGAGAGCTGAAACTAACAGAAAATTGAAAATTTCTGTAGGAAAAAAAGAGAGAAATTTTCCGAAACGTCGTGCATACAAACCATACATCAGATAAAGGGCAATGCCAACCACATCTCTTGTGTACCAGACGTTTATAAAGTAAAAAGTAGAAACGGGTTTTATAATCCCTTAAATGCTAAATAACTAAAGTGTACATAAAAGGAAGCCTCCAATTAGCAGTTTACTTATTCTGAGCACGTAAATAGAATCACACTCTAACGACCTTTTCGCTAATTCATTGCACAGCTTTTAATCGGCTTTGTAACAGTTGAACTGTTAGCAAGATAAAGTTTGCGTTAATCGGATATTTCTTCAGATATATTGTACAACATTTAAAATAAGGCTGTAATCGGCTCTATTCGGAAATCTTTGTTGATAGTTTCTATTATTCTGCCTCGCAGATTTTTTTAACGAAAATGAGGTTGTGCCCTCAAGCACGATACCCAAGGGCAACAATTTGTACTATCACTTCTAGACATAATTAACGATTTCAGCAGATCTAAGCTTTTAAACACATGGGCAGTTATTGTCTCGATTGTCTACTGCTTAAACAAATAGACCAATTATCCTGAAGCGTAGTTTTACCATCTTCTGTTACTGGAACTTTTAGTTACGTAAATGTAACGCTAATAGTAAAGGTCGAAATTCTGATTGAGGATATAAACAAGACTGTAAAGCAATATAGTGTAAAATGGACGGGCGCTATCTGCAGAAGGAACGCTCATAATATCTACACATACAAACCACTTAACAACATAGAAGTAACTAGTCCAATAGCGTGGAAAACCCTACAAGCCAATGGAGGATACGTAAGTATAAAAAGTAAACTAACGTAAAGACACAAAAGAAACACAAATATAACAAAAAATACAAATTAATATATCCTTTACATATTGCAGATAACAACACTGATAATAACACTACATCGACATCCTTACTAACTGCAAAAATAATACGAATAAGTACAACTTACACAACTATCAAAACTTGTAAAGTTATAAACAAATTTGATTTGTTTCATTCTGGTCCGTCACATTAGCAAATTACAAACACAAAACAACTCCGTCCAGTGTGTGAGTATTGAAGTTTTTATTACTTGAAAACTTAACACCCTTACATGTTTCGGTCTCTATAGACCATCATCAGAGGGACATCCGTACTTTTTGGAAACTACTATCACAATGGGTGTTTTGAGTGTTAATATATATATATATATATATACAATGTTTGAAATGCACAATATATACAGAATCCAACTTTTCCACAACTACAGCAGCTTTCTTAATATATTAAAGTTTTTAAAGTTTTTCAAACTTTGTTATTTAAGTTAAAATTTATAAACCAAGTAGGTTCGTGTCCCTTCTCCTATTGTCTTTCTTGATGGGGATTGAACTTGTGCCGCCTGTCTATCTTGAGAAGGAGATTCTTGGTATGGCCCTGTGTTTGTTCATGGCGTGCTGTGTTGTGTTTTGTATAACAAAATATATTATTTATGCATTACAGATAATATGCACGCAGCAAATGCAATGCAACGGGACGAGAGATACTCTCAAGCAAATATATTTTAACTGAGTGAATGACGACCACAACGCGAATAACATCAAAATATTAATTAATTTTAATTTTAATTCCAAGCTTAATTCATTTTAATTACGAAATATCGTGTTCAAACGCAATTTTTATCTGCGACATAAAGTGCAATAATTTTAGTCGGACGAAACACGTAGTGAAGAAGAAGGGTGATTAGATAATAAGTTGCATTTAAGACGGAAATATATTTGTACACAAATACATTAATGCAGCAGGATGCTTAAATACAATATTACGTCCCATATCGGTTTCACAGAGAACAACATTGTTTCAAGTTCGGTGTATACATGGTGAAGAGAAGGTACAGTTTTCTGGAGGAAACCGAACCGCTGTCATCCAGCACACAGCCAGTCATTTTATTCTCTCAACTGTACTTAATGCAAATTCACGTGCTGAAGATTCATCTTTAATATTTCAGACATTTCCTTCATTTAAATGGTCATTTGTAAGTACTTTACATGTATTTATTACGTATATGAACACATTACATTATAGACTTTCATGAACACGAGTATGTATAGAGTTCCCAGGTGCGATATTCGGAATATGAATGCATTTAGTTATCCTTTACAAATCTCATACGGGAGCATTGCGGTTTAATGGTACAAAGTTTATTGCGATATGCAAGCCACTATAAACACTTGCACGTTTAACTTAACACTTTCACAGATTCCAGTGTTTTTACTTACAGCTTCATTTTGTGTAGCTGAAAACCCACTTCAAACAAAGCAGATGGAAGTTGCATCTCACAGTCTAACCGCTGTATTGAACCGGGGCAGCTGTGCTCCCTCCAAATTGTTAACAATGATTTTCAAATAACACCGCAGAAACTTCCGACGTTTAGACGCCTAAAACTACAGCCTTTCACACATGTTCAATACTGCTTTCAATGTGGACCAAAATTTTGAACTTTGAGGCAGTCTTCTCATTTCTATGTCTAAATAAAAATTAGTGTCAGTATGATATGATATACGTACTACCACAGTCAATAAATTCGTGGAATGGCCGCAAAGCGTCGTTGCAGTGCATTATAGCGGACAGGTTGAGGCACGATATGATGCCCTGTCGGTTCATCTCTCGTCACAACAAGAGGCAGTTGTGTGTAAACAGTGACGTAGAACTATGACTTCTATCGTGAATTGCAGTTCAATGCAAGTGGCGGAAACCGAAAATGTGGCAGTTTGAACAACGGGCAAACATCAAGTTTTACCAGAAACTAGTCAAATCCCCTAGCGAAACATTTGGCGTAGAAAGAATTGGCTGTTGCTACACGACAACGCCCCTGCACATAGCTCTGTTCTTGTCCAAGAGGAATAGGCAAGGCAACAGGTCACCGTTTTGCCACACCCTCCGTACTCACCTGATCTCGTACCATGCGATTTCTTTCTCTTTCACCGCGTGAAAGCAAAGCCACGTGGTCGTAGATTTCAGCCAACTGAGGAGATCGTAAATGCCACAAGAGACGCCGTATGGGAATTTCCTGCCAATATGTTTCAGCAATGTTTTCGGCAGCTATATCAACGTTGGCAGATTTGCATAGCGGCCAACGGCAACTATTCTGAGGGCCGATGTGGATCTGCGTAAGTGTATGTGAATACCTTGTAATATGATGCGATAAAACCACATTCCACGAACTTAATGACTCTACCATGTATTTGACATAGCACAAACTCATAATCTGGAAAAACTGATAACAGAGTCCTCGAAAGTTGAGAAGGGCTCAAGAACTTGGTAATACCGACAAAACAATTTTCGGGAATTCCTGTTACGGTCAAGTTCAGAATTTTGCCCTACCGGCTTAAATTTCAGAATATTAACTCCATGGTTTAAAGTCTTTCTCGAGAATGCAATATTCTAAAAGTTAGTGATGACGGTATATTAATACAATTATTGTTGTTTTGGACATCATTCATCGTCCTGTTTTTTTATTAGAGCACAGTAATTCGGAGACTGGATTCCGTCTCCGTCTGCATGTAAAAGCCTACAAAGTTGGGATCATTCGATAGCGCTAGTCCCAATCTATGGACCAGGACCTGAAGACGGAGACAGAATTCAGTATCCGAAACGCTGTCTTTTAAATCAAGAACACTACGATAGATAATCTCCAAAAACACCGAAATCTCAGTTATCATTTTTTGTTGGGCGATTGCAGTACTTGTCAACCTGCTCCCAATAAATCTGGATGAGCCTGGCATCACTTTAGGTGGACAGAGGCCAGGATGTTAAGAGGCATCACTGGAAGCTTAAGTTACACACAGTGGGAATAATTTATCTGTATTATTCGTGGAAATGAACCATATTTTTAAGAGATCCGGGATAGCACATATGGTATAGTGACTGGCTACAGGCTGGACGATCAAGGGGTCGGAGTTCGAATCCCGTTGGGGGAAAGAATTTTCACTTCTCCATGTAGTCCAGACCGGTTCTGGGGCGTACACAGCCTCTTATCCAATGGGTACCGATACCGGAGGCTCTTTTCTGGAGATAAAACGGTCAGGTCGAGAAGCTGACCACTCATCTTCAACTAACACCGAGGTCAAGAAAACGTGGGTCTACATATACACTGGACCATACGGCTTCAAGGTGTAATGTTTAATTAGTTAAGCTCAGGGGCAACTTAACCTTTTACCTATTTACCATGTTTTAAGGGGACTGGAAATCCGGTGTACGAAATAACCCAGTCGTGTTCTGTGCGCTTTATTAAAAGTACTTGAGTTTACGTATGAATTCATAATGTTCAGTAAGTTCAAGGTGTGTTAGTGGGTTGTCTTTCTTCTCTTGCCTCAATCGAGGTCTTGTGACGGACCGAACTTGCATCCAGCGACTCAGTCACACATGTCATAATCAATTCTGAAGCGGACCGAATAGAAATGCCTAAAGAAACGTCTAGCAGTAAGAAGTATAGACCAATGCAGAAATGGATTCGGAAAGCATATACAAAAAATAGAGCGGAGATAGCTCAATCGATAAAGTAACTGGCTACAGGTTACATGATAGGCCTCAAACTTCCGGAAGAGTGAAGGATTTTCCTTTTCGCCATCATATTCAGATCAGCACTGGGGCCCACTCAGTCTGCTATTCAACAGATAAGCGGGGCTCGTTTCCCTGGCGTAACATTCCGGAGCAAAAATCTGAGAACTCAGCTGCATGTAACATCGACGTCAAGAATGCGTGGATGCATGCATGTACATATGATCATACATCGTTAAGGCGATGTTCCTGAGCCAAGAGACCTAGAATCAATTGTAATAATAATAATAATAATAATAATAATAATAATAATAATAATAATAAATCAAATACC
>NW_019721523.1:1497791-1515348 GCF_002891405.2 Cryptotermes secundus
TCAACAGATAGGCTCGTTTCCCTGGCGTAACATTCCGGAGCAAAAATCTGAGAACTCAGCTGCATGTAACATCGACGTCAAGAATGCGTGGATGCATGCATGTACATTTCATCATACATCGTTAAGGCGATGTTCCTGAGCTGAGAGACCTAGAATCAATTGTAATAATAATAATAATAATAATAATAATAATAATAATAATAATAATAAATCAAATACTGACAAAATTCTTTCCCCTTCGGCCGGTAGTGTTTTACGGGGTTGCAATATCCTATGACTTTAGCACAGTATATCAGTTAATGTCAATGCCTCAATAAAGTTTAAAGAAGAAATGCTGGAATGCAAGAAAAATGTATTTTTCAGATTGGCTTAATATTTTACAGGGTGCGTGATATTTGGGCCCAATGCTTCTCACTGGAAAGATTAATAGAGTTTTTAACTTGTTATGTGCCACAACGAATTACACACAACATTACCTTTATTCTCGTCTCTCCAAAACACTGGCAAAAAAAATAAAATTAATATGACCATAAATGTTACAGTTAAAAAAAACTTCATACCGCACTGCCACATATGAACGTATCTTCCGCTGTGAACAAACTTTAATAAAAATAAAAACAAACGTTTGACTGCATCTAATATCCACGAGATCTTCCGCTGTGGAGAAGTGGCAGTCCCAAAATGTAGACAACACAGAATGGACGGATAAATATTACTTTCTTCGGACAGTTAAAAATTAGAGAAAAATGCTGAAACTTGGCTATCTGCTACATCACAGTAATATTTCGGTAAAAATGTTCAAATAGCCCCCCATCATTCTGTTCGAGAGAGACACGACATATGGCGTCTAATGACGTCACCACTACCCATGTGATGGAGACGAGAGGGAATACAAATGAGGCCGTTTAACATCTTGTGCGTGTGAGTGGACGGAAATCAACGCGTCACGCGTGATGGAAAATAAAATGCAGATGCTACACTTATTCACACCCTCGCGGGGTAACAATGCAGCTAAACAAAATTAAATAAGTGACCGTTACAACAGGGTGAATTGGAAAAAACAGTACCTGCTTTGTTGCAAACAGGGAAACATTTATGCTTACTTACATTCATTGAAATATGAAGTGCATCAGTCCATCGTATTTATCACGTTATTATGCGATGAATAAATAGTCCCACCCCAATACACACACACACACGCGTATGGCAAAGAAAATGTGAGCTCATCTAAAAGATGCCGAAAACACTGAAACATGTGGCAGATATATCCAGTGTGCACCGCCATTCTTTTGCCAGTAGTTCGTTTTCTAAGTAGTGGCAATACTGTAGGATACGTTTACGTGGCTCCTTCACTCACTGAATGCACCAAACAACATTGATCTCTGATCTGAGTTTTTTGTAGTCGGAGGATTGGAACACTGGTGAAATTTACGGAAGATTGACACTTCATTATAGCAGTGACTATACAAACAGATGAATGGAATGACCCTCAAAGAAGTCAGACTGTGTTTGGCACTCTGGTCATCTAGTGTAATGTCTGTTGAGGTTAGGGACCATATTGATAAGCGTATCAAGGACAACAGAAGAATCAGCACTGATGAAATTGCATCTGAAATTAGTAACAGCTACAGAAACATGCTGAAGACACAACCGAAGATAGTTTATTTTTAGAAATAGGGAAACGTGTGGAGCTTTGGACCAAGCGCACTGAAAAACAGGTCACTGTAATATAGAACATGTCTAAATACTGTATAATTTTTTCATATTAGGAATAAAACTGATTTTATTTTTTATAACTGGCATATGACTCCTAAACGCTCATGGGGAGACAATTTCTTTCACATTTCATGCCGCACCTAGTTCGTCCCTTTCGTCCCTACTTCCAACCCTCTTATTCCTTTCCCACCCTTTTATTTGTTCGTCATCTCGGCATTCTCCTCCCCGCGTCCCAGCAATGTCTGTATTATCAAGCTCTTAAGTTCTTATCCAGAGAATAGTCCATCTACATTATTCTGCTTCCCAGAGTGTGGTCCTGTTTTCATCTCTTTCTTTCCCAGAGCGTGATCCTGCTTTCACACCTTTCTTTCCCAGGGTATGGTCCTGTTTTAATTCCTCTCCTTCCCAGAGAGTGGTTCTGTTGTCATTCCTCTCCTTCCCAGAGAGTGGTTCTGTTGTTCCTTTCGCTCCCAGAACGTGGTCCTGCTTTAATTCCTCTCCTTCCCAGAGAGTGGTTCTGTTGTCATTCCTCTCCTTCCCAGAGAGTGGTTCTGTTGTTATTCCTCTCCTTCCCAGAGAGTAGTTCTGTTTTCATTCCTCTCCTTCCCAGAGAGTGGTTCTGTTGTCATTCCTCTCCTTCCCAGAGAGTGGTTCTGTTGTCATTCCTCTCCTTCCCAGAGAGTGGTTCTGTTGTCATTCCTCTCCTTCCCAGAGAGTGGTTCTGTTGTCATTCCTCTCCTTCCCAGAGAGTGGTTCTGTTGTCATTCCTCTCCTTCCCAGAGAGTGGTTCTGTTGTCATTCCTCTCCTTCCCAGAGAGTGGTTCTGTTGTCATTCCTCTCCTTCCCAGAGAGTGGTTCTGTTGTCATTCCTCTCCTTCCCAGAGAGTGGTTCTGTTGTCATTCCTCTCCTTCCCAGAGAGTGGTTCTGTTGTCATTCCTCTCCTTCCCAGAGAGTGGTTCTGTTGTCATTCCTCTCCTTCCCAGAGAGTGGTTCTGTTGTCATTCCTCTCCTTCCCAGAGAGTGGTTCTGTTGTCATTCCTCTCCTTCCCAGAGAGTGGTTCTGTTGTCATTCCTCTCCTTCCCAGAGAGTGGTTCTGTTGTCATTCCTCTCCTTCCCAGAGAGTGGTTCTGTTGTCATTCCTCTCCTTCCCAGAGAGTGGTTCTGTTGTCATTCCTCTCCTTCCCAGAGAGTGGTTCTGTTGTCATTCCTCTCCTTCCCAGAGAGTGGTTCTGTTGTCATTCCTCTCCTTCCCAGAGAGTGGTTCTGTTGTCATTCCTCTCCTTCCCAGAGAGTGGTTCTGTTGTCATTCCTCTCCTTCCCAGAGAGTGGTTCTGTTGTCATTCCTCTCCTTCCCAGAGAGTGGTTCTGTTGTCATTCCTCTCCTTCCCAGAGAGTGGTTCTGTTGTTATTCCTCTCCTTCCCAGAGAGTGGTTCTGTTGTAATTCCTTTCCTTCCCAGAGTATAGTCCTGTTTTAATTCCTCTCTTTCCCAGAGAGTGGTTCTGTTGTCATTCCTCTCCTTCCCAGAGAGTGGTTCTGTTGTCATTCCTTTCCTTCCCCGAGAGTGGTTCTGTTGTCGTTCCTTTCCTTCCCAGAGTATAGTCCTGTTTTAATTCCTCTCTTTCCCAGAGAGTGGTTCTGTTGTCATTCCTTTCGCTCCCAGAACGTGGTCCTGCTTTAATCTCTCTCACTCCAAGAGAGTGATCCTGTTATCACTTCTTTCCTCCCCAGAGCGTGGATATACTAGCATTCCTCTCCTTCCCAGAGCGTGAATATGTTGGCATTTCTCCCCTTTCCAGAGCGTAGCCTTGTTGTTGCATCTAACTATGCGGCCACGGGATTTTATTTAAAAAAAAAAAACAATCATCTCTGTAAGATGTTTTTGTGACATTACTCTTCTACCGGCTTTGTGATCTCTGACAGAATTCTGGCTGCCCTGTGCTCTCAAGTTAATCCCTCAAGAGCTTCCCATTTATATGGGTGCTCTACAGTAAATGGTTTCAAGTTGAAGTGAATCTGTACATCTGGGGTAAGCAATCGAGATGAGACGAAACATGGAGAAATGGTAAAAAGTAAATTTGCCTCTGTGCTTGACTAATTAAGCACTAAGCCATGAAAACGTATGGGGCAATGAATGTATACATCCACATATTCTTTACCCTCGGCACTAGTTAGTGGTGAGTGGTCTGCTTAACGCCCTGGCGGCTTTACCCCCGAGGAATAGCCCCCGGTACAGGTACCCAGTGGATAAAAGGCTGTGTGAGCCCCAGAATCTGTTTGGACGACGTGGAGAAGAGAAGAGAAAATTCCTGCTCCTACCCGGACTCGAACCCTGATCCTTCCGTCGTCCAGCCCGTAACCAGTCGCTATACCGACTGCACTATCCCGGCCCGTTATAGATAAATGACACGAGTAACTTCAACAATCGTCAAAACTGGGTGTGAAATATAATATTTCACTCCGAAGGGAAAGGGGTTGAAGGCACTTGGGGACAACATTCCGAGAACACGCGCACAGAAGATATGGGAATAACAAGGATATGAAAAAGCTATATGATAAAGAGGCTCATAATCTACACTCTTCAATAAATAACTCTTAGATTATTAAATGAAAGAAAATGAAATTGTCGGAACATAAAGTAATGATGAAGGAAACAAGAACTGCATATGCAAATTCAGTCGGAAAATTAAAAGGGAACATAGACCTAGGAGTAGGAGAATAATAAACAATACGTATATCTTAAATTATCAGAGTGTGATAGTTCCAGCTGATTTGAACTGCCTCAGGATATGATCCAGGGTCAGAATATTTCTGAACACAGTAATAAACCTTCGGGTTTCTTAAAATTTTGAGATATTTTGACCCGTTGATTAACTATCGGATTCTGGTGATTGGTAACAGTTGGTAACAGCATCGTTCGACATGGTTGAGATTTGCAGTGACCTTTTATATGAATGAGTTTCCAAATACTTCCAGGTTAATTTCGTGACATTAAACATGGTTAGAAGGAACTGATGAAGGATGCAGCATCCTAACCTTGTTTAAACATGTGTTAACCTAGTGCTTCCTTCATCGTGGTAATGAAACTGCAGAAAACTCAGTAACAATAGCAAGTTTATAAAAGTGTATTCACAGTTTCTTGTTATAATTCTACAACGGGCTCAAAAACATGTATAGGAGGGAAGGAAGAAAATGAAGTTAAGTACAATGATGTGATTCAGAGGAAAATTACCACAATAAACAAACTAAGAACAAGATTATGTACCTATTGTGTAGAATGCTGAATTCAGACTCAACTATTACCATAACCTGAAAGAAACAATTTCATTAAACAGTTCAAGACAACTACTGTCTATTCAGTTTTGCATCTCCGCAGTACACATTAACATTAGCCTGCTGAACAGTTCAAGTAGGGAGAGAGTGATATACCATTATGCTACCTCCTCCATGTTTAGAAAATGTACGCCTGCTTTTGATATAAGAAATTGGTTTTGATATGCTAAATTCATTCTCTTTCCCTCTTCACATCCTAAGTCACGAACGGTGGTATCTTTGTGTCTAACTTATTACCAAAAACATCGATAATCGATATGAACGAAAATTACAAAGTAGCCCAGATGGTTATGGGTAAAGCAAAAACAGAACTGCTTCTCCTATATTCCAAACGTTGCCCATTTTTACGAAAACAGATGTACAAAAACGGACTGCTTGAATTGAGACGGACAGCGGAAATTACCTACATCATCTTCATAATATCGCACGAATAACAGCTGCAACAGAATCCATGTAATAAAATTATATCAGTCATTCCATACTAAAATAACGTAAAGACTGTGTTACTGGCAAGAAATCCTGTTGTACTTGCCGTTGAAGTGACTATGCAGAAAGTGAAAATGAACTCATATCTAGTAGTTCGAAATCTCACCATGAGCGTACTTCACTTTGCCAGTTTATAGACGCCCCGCTCCCAAGGCCTACTCTGTATGTTTATTGACATCTGCTACTGCATAAATTTTCCTAAGATGCTTCACCGGGAGAGCGCAGTAGGTATTAGCGACTGGCAACGGGCTGGACAACAGAGGTGTCAGAGTTCGAATGCCGGTAGGGTCAAGAATTTTCTATTTTCCACGTCGTCCAGGCCGGCTCTGGGGTTCACCCAACCTCCTATCCAATGGATACCGAACGCTCTTTCCCCGGGGGTAAAGCGGCCGGGACGTGAAACTGTATACTCACATCCAGCTAGTTCCGAGGTCAAAAGAATGTGGATCTATATATCCACTCCGCCATACGCCTTCATTGGGTGGTGCTTAATTAGTTAAGCACAAGAACTTTACTTTTTACCTTACCATCGGCAATAGCAGTCGTGGGGGTAGAACTGCTTCGTATTCGAAAGATCTCAGGTTCAAATCTCAGCTAGGAAACGGGTTAATCTGACTGAGATATTTCTTGTTTTCCCTTGGTCCCTCAAACCGTATGCCGCGATAGTACGCCCAACTAAAACAGCCCTAGTCGTTCTGTTCATTCGATGCTACACAATCTAAAACATAAAAAGTGTCTTTAAATAAACGATTAATAAATATACTGACATAAGCCGTGTTATGCGGTTTCAGTTACGCCATCATATCACCCCAAATAATAATATTCTATTTGCCGCAGAACACTATTTCTTGCCTGCCGACCTCGCTCAATACTACACTCATAACCGTATTAGTGTTAAATACAGTGACGTTTTGGGGGGCATCGACTCAGGCGGAAGAGTCGGCAGTTCTTCCCTCAAATCGAAGCGACCCATGGCTCGTGAGTTCATTTCACGGTTGCGCTGTGTAAAAAACCACTGTGGATCTAAACACATCAAACTAAGAACAATGAAACAAATGCGCGTCTTTAGGCAGACCGAGACGGAAGTGACACTGAGGAACCATACACTCAGCCTAGTCCATTTTAAAGCTTCGCATTACCACGGCAATGCGATAAAAGCCAACAGTCTGCGTTGAAGTACAGAACCACGGAACATGTGTATGTGAACTGGAATCAGTAGTGTAAATTTGTCAAAAGGGAAGGCTATTTCACTGTCTTTTTTTTTTTCTTGGCATTACAGCCCCAGTGGGCCTAGGCCTACCTCCATGAACTTCTCCGTTCACTTCGGTTTTTCTAGATCTTACACATTCGGTAGGACTCCTTGGACGGGTGATCAGCTCGTCGCAAGGCCTCTACCTGTAGACAAACACAAAAAAACGCAAACACACAAACTAAACATCCATGCCCTGAGTGGGATTCGAAAACACGATCCCGGTTTCCAAGCGAGCGAAGACAGTACATGCCTTAGACCGCTCGGCTACCGTGGCCGGCATTTCACTGTCTTACCATTCCATATTTTTCGTAGAAAATTTAAGGGTTCTTGCATTAGTTACAGATATATCCAGAAGTACTAAAATTAGACCCTATTTATTTTGAAAAATATAATTAAATTCCAATAAGGATTCTGAGCAAATCTTGAAAATTGTATCCCAAGCCCAGAAAATTAAAATTAGCCGCTTCTAAACTGGATAAATTTGCTTCATTTCTCAACCGTAATTAATGTAAAACCTTGTGCACTTGAAAGGCATCTTAATGAATTAATATTGTACAGGAAATAATTTCATATACATGAAAACAGTCCGAAATATTAAGTTTTTAACTATTTCAAGCATTCCAGTTACTCACTACAGGGCTTTCATTATAAGACAATGCCAAGCCGCCGTAAGCCCGTTGGATATTTCCCCTATAAACCAAGCTCAATAGCGGAGGAGCCAAGAATGGTAGCAGCGTCATAAATTGAAGACTGTGAACAAGCTATATTAGAAACCCGATCGTTTTACCAAAGAAGCAAATATACTCGTATCTCAATCGTGTTAGGGAGGTAGGTCTATGTACAACCAACAAATGTGTCTATGTTATTGTGCTTAAGTGTTGGTTGTGCCTCAACATTTCGGACGTGCATAATGCTGTGACTGCTAGAATCGAAGAATAAGAAATCATGGTGGTAGAAATAAATATTACAAACTTCATATTGTCACGTGTACTGGTAATTATACACAGGTTTCGGATTGGTAATTGGATTTATTGATCACATACAAGTCCCAACTACAAATAAGTACAGTAAAACATTCTTGCTGATTTTCACACTAGATCTCAGTCTGCTGTCAACAGTCTTCGTAACAGCTCTCAACAATGGCTATTCCCTTATAATGTTTTCACTATCCGCTTCCCGGCAATGGATTATAGCACAGGAACTGCATCTCCTTTTATGTACTCCTACAGCTGCTAGCCCCAGAATTCTGCTCACTTATATAGATACGGCAAGGACAACTGCCTCCATCACCTCCTCTACTGTGTGATGTCACCACGCAAGCATAAGATGCGCGTGCTTCACAGCAACGGTCCGTGCGCGGTTCACAGAAAACACTTCCCCTGTATTGTTGGCCGCATGAATGTTGAGGGTGTTGCCTAGCAATGGATCTACATGTCACAACATTTAATGTTATGAGGTTTGATTGCTTAGGTTTTCGTCGCGGTGAAGATTTAAGCTTTTGGTCTCCTAGGATCTTATATGGTGTAGTCTGATAGGTAGTTGCAAATGCTGCCTCCTACATTCTGAAGTCAGAGGCAGAACGTTGCTCTGAAATGTTGGTACACACCTACTAGCCTATACCGTATCATAACCCAGAAAATCATAACACGCGTCTGCGGATAATTTAATAGTTTATAAATCTGTTAAAAGTTATAAGGAGGCACTCAGACACAAAGTATGGATTCGTAAAAAAATAATTTTCTTCGTATTTAGCGATATGAAACGACCGATTTTCTATCTTTCGTATTTTTGAATCAATCTGTCACGAATTTTACTTTCCTTTTCCATGAAAATAACTACAAGTACAGACAGTTAAGTACTATCAAACCACGGTCTCTTTACTGACCATGTATCACTGTCGAAAATAAGACCTGAAATCATTTCTCAAAAAAATCAGGACAGAGAAATTAAAAAAAAATCTCTACTCAGCGTTCCACAGAAAAAAATGTAATTTCTTACGTCGCTGGAGCGTTAGATTAATGATTTCGTGCTCGTTTCATCCTGTTAAGGAAAATACCTAAACTTCAGAAGTTTCCAATAAGCACAGCAACAAAAACTGAACTCCATTATTACGTTATTAAAAGAGCTAAGCCGGTGTTTTCGGCAAAGATGAACAGACAACTGTCATGTTTACAGCCCACTTCGAATATAGTGCAGGCTAAGATGTGTTTACACATGCCCATAACAACGGTTTCCAATATAATGCTCCCACGTACTCTTACAATTTATATGCTAACTATTCCACTGAAATTTCAGAAGAAGCTCAACGCTAGAGCTTAGTGTTATCATCTTTTGTTACTGTTTAAACTAAGTTAGGACTAAAGAACAAAGAAAAACGATAAAAACTTGCATAAAATAAAATTATATTCATACCGACCATTTGATAGCTTGTGGGTCTCCAGTGTTGGCCACAGCTCAATTATAACTGGTTACCCACAGACTGGATTGTTCAGTCAGTACAGCACGCAGGCCTGCCGACTTATATTCTAAGTTATTACGAGGGGACGAAATTTAAATTAGTCTCCATGTTTACGATACGTTAATCTACGCCGCTAAATAATACATGAAACAACTGTAAAAAATACATAAACAGGGGAGTGGAAGCTCATGGAAACGGTTAATTAAGATATAATTAAACTTCGGTGTAGGAATGAACAAAATTACACGGAGAATGCCCCATCGCTTCGCCGTGTAATTAAGAGTAGTATTCTGCAGGAGCAGGGGCACGCGGCAGCGTAGTTGGTTGAGGCACTATGCTACAAGCCGTAAGGTCGCAGTTTCAAGTCCCGATGAGGTCATTGGATTTTTTTTTTCAATTAACCTAATCCTGCCGGCCGCACTATGGCCTTGGGGTCGACTCAGTTTCTAACAGAAATGAGTACCAGGAATTAATTAAATAATTTTCCTGGGGAGTAAAGGCTGACAACCTTACCGCCATCTTTGAGCCGATTGTCTAGATAATGTGGGACCTCAACGTCTCACAACCCTATGGGCCTTCATGGCCTGTTACAGGGGTAGCTTTACTTTTTACTTACTTACAGGAGCAAACATATAAAGACAGCATGCTTGCTTTTTACTCTATTAAACCTCTTATGAATAACAGTAAAGTGGGTTCTTAACAAGCGAAACAGGGTCTACTTAGGATCTATGGCGGACAAAGGCATATGTTGGGTTCGATCTTCCTTCATGTCGAAATAACATCCTTCTCAAACTGAACATTTCTTCTCTCATGACGCATATAAATTCTCAGACATTGGTCTAGCTGTAGCAGTCCGCATGCAATGATACTGAAAGCACTGAACAGATGAAATGGAATCTGGATTCGAGTAGCGGCTTACTCTCGGCTCGTGTCGATCAAAGGTAACCCTGTGAAAAATGTGGTCTTCTGTGACGTCCGGTGAAGTCCACAGAAACTTCGGAGGAACGTACCACTTCCATCTTCCGTGCAGAAAATTAAGCCAAGGAATAAACGCAGAAACTTGTTTCTTGCTGGTTTCTCGTTAGGCTTACACTTCGACCATGAAGATGGAAGTACTATATTCCACCGAAGTGTCAGTGGACATTACCGAGCTACATGGTGTCATAATCACTGCTGTGAAAACCTCAAATTCGAAAATTATCTTAACTTTACATGAAGCTTAAATCGATTTTCACAAAACAGGGCTTATCATCCAAAATGGCGTACAGGCCTATCATACTATTATATAGACTTTTAACGTTGACAGGAAATATATTTCGATGTAATAAATATCATTTAGAATTCGAGGAAAAGTAATGTATGCCTCGCAAAATTTATTCCATTATTCCCCAAGACTCTCAATGCATTCCAGTTGCGTCTGCATAGGGCCATGTATTTTCTTATAAGGGGTTACAATTTGTACTTTCAATACTGCGTACGTTATATCGAAGCTCGACTCCCAGTTCCAGTTGAGACCGTCTGGCAAGGCCGTGCAATGGACTGGGCATGTCTGTGTCCTCCGACATCCAAGGTTGTGGGAAACATAAGAAGTATACCGTGATACCAGACAGTTCTTGATAACACAGTTTGTAACACATCAAGTTGTTTCCTAATGTTTTAACTAGAAATTCTTTGCCTTCGCCTACAAAATCAATAATGTAATTTAATATAACGAACAATGAGCTGCGAGTTCGGAAGCTGTGTACAGACTCTTCAAATATTTTCGTTGCGTGTAGTTGCGGGTTTTGTGTAACACCGGACCTCGCCTCGTTCCGCAACGCATAGCAGTGGATATGCAGCACCGGGTTGAGATAAGGACAGATCGTGTTCCCTCTTCAGATGGTAAACCTTCGTATGTACTAGGGGGCGGGGGTTGCAGGCCAAGTAAAGTTGTCCTTGCCGTGAAGACGTGGGTTTATGGGCTCTAAANGCAAAGTTTGTTGTACTTCTTTGAGTTGCTTATTTTTCGACGCTGCGAACCGGTAAAACGAAATCTGTAAAAATAATCGAACTGACGTCATATTGCAGACTTTTAACGTAGATTGTGTCCGATTTATGACAGTGGCAACTGAACTGCAGTGACGGAAAGACGAACACGGATTCTGCTGGCGGCTTCGTGGAGACATATGAATGTGGACAAAATGCAGCTTCTCATATTTAGTTACGCGCACATTCAAGACAATTTGACGCAGGATTTGCGCTCTATTTTCAAAATTAAACTTTCTTTTATACTGCCTGCACACTTACCAAAACACTGTCGATGCCATTTTGTTACAAAGGTGTTCAAATACAAAGTTGTGAAGGTGTGTAGAGGGAGTGACGGTGAAGCTCCAGATATTTCAGCTGGAGGCGAGTAATCAGTTTCGAGTTTTGGCTGGTAAAACCCACTGCCATTCACTGGGAAAAACACCGGATATGATCATCACAGACCTTCTGAATGTGAAGAGAAGAAGTTGCAACAGCCGCTCAGCCAGCATCGAAATATCTCACTGACTGAGCTACTTACTAAGTGAATTTCCAGCAATAGCCATTTTATCTTCAGGACAATTAAAATCATCTGGACAGACGTTCTGTGAGGCAGAATTGTGAAAGCTTGTAGAAGTTGAAGAAAACAGTCTTTTGGGATTTGGCACCGTGTATAAGTGGTGTTAACCGACGTTTCGGAGGAACGTATCGCCTCCATCTTCAGGGTAGAAGAAAATATAAGAATTCTGCAAGCGAAGAGACCTGAGAACCGGTAAGTCTGCTTTTACAGGTTCTCACGGTCTCTTCGCTTGCAGAATTCTTATATTTTCTTCTGCCCTGAAGATGGAGGCGATACGTTCCTCCGAAACGTCGGTTAACACCACTTATACACGGTGCCAAATCCCAAAAGACTGCTTTCTTCATAGTCACCGCCGTGAAAGCCTCAAATCTTACTTGTAGAAGTTACTTGACCACTAGTTAAAGAACTGATTCCGAGTCATCGCGCTCTGGTGACGATAATGGCAATATGCAGTGACAACATAAAGTTCTCTTCTGGTTTCACTGTGTATGCATATTTACATATCTATATTTCAAACTGCCAGTATAAGGTGTTCAAAAATCATGGCAATTATGATTAGGCGATTTTACTTAGCCGCTAGTGTAAGTTGTACCTTCAGTTTAATTATGATTTTGTAGTAGAAATACAGTTATAACCAACCTCCTGACATGCAGCTTTACCTCAATGTCTCCTACACACTTCAAAACGATAATTCTAAGCATCAGTAACTAACTTCATGAATGGAAGTCTTTAAGAAGCTGAGCCTCACCCACTATTAATGAGAGCTAGTCGGCACACCCTATTCTCTGATACTTGAACCCAGTCCTCACCCTCACACCACAATTCTTCATTTTGTGCCTGGGTCTTCTAAGTGCAGTCTTCGCTTTGGGTTTTGCTACTAAATTTTTGTGTACCTCTCTTTCATACCCCTTCGTGCTTCATATTCTAGTGGTCATATTCTTCTGAGATTGATCGCCCTAATAATATTCGTACGTTGTGAAAAGTAAAAGCTATTAATCTCCTCATTTTGCTCTCCATCTCTCTCTTACTTTATTCTATAAACTATATAAATATTCACCTCCACACTCTGTTCGCCGATACCCACATTCCGTGTTCTTCCATTATCATAAATAGCAAGACGAATATCCATAAGAGAAACGGATAAAATTATGAGGATACCTAACTAAACGGAAACATATTTCGCACGATTTGAGGTTCTACAACGGTCGCTATGAAGGGCTCTCTTTTTCGGATATAACGCAGAGCAATCCGTTGAAAGTTAACCTTGATGTTCGTCCAAAAATTCTATCGTTTTTCAATGGACTACAGTCCATTCGAGGAGACGAGAGAGTCCTCGTAAACAAATGCACGCGGTATCTCCTTCGCTCTTTGAATGAAATCATGCAGCGATCACGTGATGCGTGTTTCGTTGCAGGGGCGTCCAAAGTTTACTCTTCAGTCTGAATGCAGGTTAACGTGCGTCCGAATGCAGTGAGTACACTGAGTAACTGCGCGCTTTGTCCACCCCTTGCTGTCAGATGTGGCGACTCGGGGCTTGCTTTGTTTACGCTGGCTGTCTCGTCTCCGCGAATGGACTATACATGAAGTTATATCCCACATTACAGAACTCTTCAAGAGAGTTTGTTCTCGGTACCGCTCTGAAAAAATGGGAGAAAGAAATCGGTCTTTGTCTGAATTATACACATGAGGCCAGGGGTAAATTAGGTTGAACAGGATCCAAACATGTGGTATAATAAACATTAATATATTATTATTTTCTCATCTAGTAGTTATTCATAATCTGCAAATGAAACTACCGGAAGCAGAACCTTGCTTTAAGTGCATTGCAAGGAACAGTCCTTCGGGACCACCTTATTGTAACCAATTTTTTTTCCTTGGCACTACAGCCCCAGTGGGCCTAGGCCTACCTCCATGAACTCCGTTCACTTCGGTTTTTCTAGATCTTACACATTCGGTAGGACTCCTTGGGCGGGTGATCAGCTCGTCGCAAGGCCTCTACCTGTACACAAATACACAAAAACGCACACACACAAACTAAACATTCATGCCCTGAGTGGGATTCGAACCCACGATCCCGGTTTCCAATCGAGCGAAGACAGTACATACCTTAGACCGCTTGGCTACCGTGAGCGGCACTGTAACCAATACGTATAGATTTTCAAATATAAACCCGTACACGTGAAAGAGGACGGTGAAATGTCTGATAAAAAGAGGGCACTCACAAGAAACTTATTACGCTCTCAAGAAGAGAGTCCTTATTTTCTCTCTTGTACCTCTCGGACACCTTGGATCTCTCCACAATTTAAGAACTCAATGGAAAAGTGGAACAATACAAATCCCCCCCAAATCTACCTGTTGTATGAAGCAGCTGCAAGAAGTTCCACAAATTATTTTATATTCATATTTTAATGTTACTAGAGAAGTGAACATCCTGGCTGGTTGCCCGAAAAGATTTCATCATTTTTAGTACCAGTGAAAGCTTCAAGTGTTATACAAATTCGACTTCTTTCAACGTTTCATCGTTAATTTTAAGTAAATTATAAATTACGTGTAATACCAAGACAATTTAGGAAAGCAGAATGACAGTGGATCCCAATGTTTTATTTTGTTATGTGAATACGTTTGCAAGAGTCGAGTATATATTTTGATTACTGGTTAAGAACTGCTATAAGAACTGCTATGAGTCTTATTAATAATTTCGCTCATAGACACATTTTTTAAACACAGTAAGCCATCTGTGTAAGTTTTGAGGTTTTCACGGCGATGACTATGATGAAAGTCGTCTTCTGGGTTTTTGCGCCGTGTATTCTTCGTTTTGGCCGACGTTTCGGAGGAACGTATCGCCTCCATCTTCAGGGTAGAAGAAGATAGAGGCGATACGTTCCTCCGAAACGTCGGTTAACACCACATATACACGGTGCCAAATCCCAGAAGACTGCTTTCTTCATAGTCACCGCCGTGAAAGCCTCAAATCTTACACAGACTACATATTAGCCAGCAGGAGAAGTACAAAATGATCCCTGAGGCTCTGAGACAAGAATGAAAAACTTCAGGGCCTCAGTAAATCCGTGAATAAAATATATGATAATACATTAGGAAAATGCTCGCTGTAGTTTACAACTGCTTGTATTTATAGCCAAGAATATAACAGCATTTATAATCGCGTTCATATTTTCGATAATATAATGAATGTTATGGGGTAAATAAAGACTGGCCAATTCTTTATTGGAGACCGTCGTAACACAACAACATAGAGGTCAATGTTAAACCTGCCTTAGCTACATGTTTCGGCTTTTAAAGCCATCATCATGCAAACATATGATCACTATAGTCACACACTACTGAACTGCAATTTCATTGTGATAGTAAAGCTGGACACTTGATAACTGTTACGTTATAAAATACATGGTATAAAAACACAATGAATTATAAACTTATTATAAAACGAAACTTATGGAGTAAAATATGGTTAAAAACTCTTCTTGTGATATTGCATATCATGAAGTCAGTTGTTGCAATCTTGTTATATTCCCGCGAACATATGGTATGAATTAGACTTGTATACATGCAATAAACTATTTGGAGGTCTGCGGTATAGATGTAGTATTATTTGACATTAATTGTTTGGCCGGTGCCTCATCTTAAAATGTATTTTGTCCGTTCTGTTGGAATACAGACAGCAAACTAACCTGCTTATTGCTTAAGTTTCTTATGGCAAAAATGGATCAGCTTACGGTCGCGGTTCAAAAGAACGTAACCACTTCGTTAAATGAGGACTTCCTGTACATTATTCGTTGCGTAATTCAATTTATTGCCCACAGTTATCATCTGTGTTGGGGAAAACAGGTATGTGTCTGCAACAATACACTTGTATCACCACTATGTAAACATGAAAACCGACAAGGCAGTAGATACAACATTCTTCCGCCGATATCGCGAAAAAGCTCCATCAGCACTGAAATGCCTCATCTTTGACTCTTGGGCGAAGCACGGTGCTGTCGGGGCAATAATAGGTCATTGAATTCCTACAATGTGTACAGTATGGGGCGCGTTGCAGTTCAAAATGTCCCCTTCATCTGTAGCGCACTGCCGATCAATAAAACTCTTGATGCCTACAGAGTGTCACAAAAATGGCCATCTGCAGCGATTAGTTGCGGGACATAAACTACTGAGACCTGCTTTCGACAGCCACTTTAGCAATACAGAGTATTTGTCAAACCTCATAAGGCACTGCATAACTTCATGTACGTCCATGTGCTAATAGTACGAGTAGTATAGTAGTGGTACCAGTAGCAGCAGTAGTAATTGTAGTGGTAGTAATAATAGTTGCAACAGCAGTAGTAGCACAGTATTACGATATTATTGTGATAATTATCATTAATATTTTATTTTAAATTAGTTTTAATTCTGTGGCACAGAGTGATCTTGAACGGTTCACAGTTAATCAGCTTCTCTGAAAGTTCGCTGCTCTTATATGCGGCTCAAAAGTCCGCCTTTCGGCCCCACCATCAGAGAGCCCAGTGCAGTTAATACCTGCACATCTTGCCTGTCTAAAAACAATTTCAACATTGTCCTTTCATGTCTAGGTAGCCAAGTGGTCTCTTCGCTTCAAGTTCCCCGTCTAATTTTTGTATTCATATCCTATTTCTCTCAAATAAAGCAATTCGGGGCAATAATATGATATTACTAAAGTGAATCTGTAAGACATTGGGTGGATGGGCATGGAGTGGGCTGATTTTATTCAGAACATGAATCAATATCAGTCCTTGCGAACAAAGTAATGGGCCTTCGAGTAGACACAAGGTAGGCTATTTCTTGACTAGCTGAGAGACTACTAGCATCTCAAGAAGGACTCTGCTCCGTGGAATTAGTTACAAAAGAGGCCAGACTGAAAAGACTACTGTTTGTTATGAAGGGTCTCCAAGGGCCGTGTCATAGCTCAGGCAGTTAGTCGCCGGCTTCCCACCGCGGCGGACCGGACTCGAGCCCAGGTCATGTGGGATTTGTGGTGATCAAAGTGGCACTGGGGTAGGTTCCTCAGAGTACTTCGATTTCCCCTGCCAATTTTCATTCCACCAACTGCTCCACAGTAATCATCATCTATCATCTGGGGCTCGTACAATAGCCCAAATAGTGGCCGACGTACCAAGTGAACTTAATCTCACCCCACCCCTAGAAAGTTAAAAAAAAACTAAAACTATCTAAGGGTCTCCACAGTTAATTATAACTTGTCCTAATATCCATTTCTTGGTAATATAAATCTCAGTGGGAATAAAGTAGCAAATTATAAAAATGACCCTTCCTTCAAGACTAATGTAACTGGTGTGACGTACTTTCAAGACACGAGGCGGAATGAGATATTACTCTATTAACACCATGTAATGACACGACAGTGCCATGATATGTTACCTAATTATTTCTCTTTAAGTGGCTGGATGAAGTGCAAGTAGTTATTCTACAAAGAAGCCAAAAGACTTGAGTACGTACGTCCTACTTGTTATGCTACGCTAAGCAACGTGGTGACGATGGATAGCAGTTACTTCACAGTGTCGTGAATTATTTCATCTCCAACGAAATTCAACGGACCGCTAGTGCAGGTCTCGACAGGATCGGAATTTCGTGTTTCGCCCCTACGCGCGTACCGTTATTTTCACGAATATATCAACTATGCAGATTTATTTAGGAGCATGGTCTCCTTAGACCAATTAGGATGGGTGATAGGACTTA
>NW_019721523.1:1515383-1539479 GCF_002891405.2 Cryptotermes secundus
CTAATTAGGATGGGTGATAGGACTATACAGGGTGTCCCAGGAGGAATGGACCAAATTTCGGGAGGGTGTNCAATTAGGATGGGTGATAGGACTTACAGGACACTGTCACCTTAAAGGACACCTTTTCAAACTGGGATTGACAGATGATCCCACTTGTGAAAGTTGCCTAGAAGAGGCTGAATCAGTCACACATATCCTGTGTGATTGTGAGGCCATAGTTTATTTAAGATTTCGTCACCTGGGCCAGTCCTTCTTGGAGGAACCAAGTGACTATTAAGAAGCCCCCATAAATAGGGCCCTATATTTCATCCGAAGTGTAGGATTAATAAAAAGTTAATCAAAGGGGAAGCACAATAGATCAGTGATGATCGCGGTGCAATGGCCAAATTACTATGGCCCATCCTTACACATACATACATACATACATACATGGTCTCCTTAAGTTGCTAAAATATAATCCAAATCATTATGGCCGTTTTCGAGAAAATCGTCATGTTCTGGGGACTATTTGAAAGGCCACATTTTTTGAGCTGGAGTGTTCATGTTCACCGGGCACCGACCTATGATGGTTAAACCTGTGAATACCGAATACGAAAAACTGTCCAAAAGTTCAGGGGCTAGCAAGGAGCACATCCATCCAACCACCAACCCATCAACTCCCCCATCCCCCTCACACACACACACATGCATATAAATAGAAATACGGCATAACAAAAACCACTTTTTCTTATTCGGGAGAAGGCCGAAAACATATACATCATTCAAAATCACGAGATCGATTGTTTCGACATGACAATACTTTCTCATACATTACTACATGTACGTGAAGTAAGAACAGAACACTGAATGAAGAATAATTCAAAAACTTTGTGTCAGTTTCAGAATAATGTGTTCCTACGATGAAAACTAGTTTGTAGTGCGGCTTAATTCATAACGAAGTTACATTATGTTTCTCCTGTATTAAAACCACGATCATTAAAAACGTCTATCATAATATGCTAGTGAACTTCACCTATCTGCAGCTGGATGAAGTTTAGAATTTTCAGAAAAAATGGAGCACCCTTTCATTAGAGCAGCATTTTGTGATGCGCTCGTTGAGAGGTTTCATGAGCACTGGACAGGTGCCTAATATCACCAGATTTGACGCCTTGTGACTTTCTCTTCTGGGATTATGTCCAAAATGGGTGCAGTGGGCAGGTGGACAACTTGGGCTCAAAAAATTGATGGGTGCAACTGTTGAAGCATTAAGATATTTGCCTGTTAGACGAAATCAGTTATACGTTAGACATGTCGTGACATGAAAGGCGAAAATGAAAATGTATACACATAAACTTACTGAGTCAATCTTCATCTTCATCGGTGTTTTGTTTCAATATGTACAGTGGGTAATAATACTTTTTTCTTCCTTGGCACTACAGCCCCAGTGGGCCTAGGCCTACCTCCATGAACTTCTCCGTTCACTTCGGTTTTTCTAGATCCTACACATTCGGTAGGACTCCTTGGGCGGGTGATCAGCTCGTCGCAAGGCCTCTACCTGTACACAAACACAGAAAAACGCACACAAACATCCATGCCCTGAGTGGGATTCGAACCCACGATCCCGGTTTCCAAGCGAGCGAAGACAGTGCATGCCTTAGACCGCTCGGCTACCGTGACCGGCGGGTAATAAGATACAGCCTCATAAAACCCCGACCTGGTTCTTTGGACACTGCATTTCAAGTGATGGAACTCCTGGATCCTAATCTTCATATCGTCTGCATACTCAATCCTGAAAACGTAACCAGATTTCATGCTTTCCCAACAGTTCCTTTTCTGGAAGATTCTACTTGACAATGACTGATGGAAACCTAGCTAAAAACAGAAAGAAGGGCGTTTCAATTTTACCGCTTCTCTGAACTTCATTAAAAACTTTGGGGTAACCAGGCTGACGCATGTCCTTACAAGCTATGAAATCAAAGCGCCTACTGAGGAGATCCAACAGTATAATTTAAGAAAATTGGTTGCGAGGGGTCACGGAGACGAGAGCTTTAAGAAGACTTACAGTGTCACAGAAAGAGAGATCAAATTCTTAGTAGGAAACGAGGAATGCTGGTGGTTCATACATGGGCACAAAGAAAGAGATGCGTGAGGAATGCAAGTAATCAAGGTAAGAAAGGAAAATTTTAAATGTGCAAATAACAGGATTAGTTCCAAGCCCATTTTACAACCTATATTCTATGGTCTTTACATTTCCAGTAAGATGATAAAGTGGCAAATAAATAATTTAATACAAAATAAATGAAAATATACGAACGCTTTCGTTTTATACATATAGCCTAAGAATATTCATAGACCCAATGAGGATTCAGTAATATTCATACGTGTACAAATGTCGAGGCCTGTAATCAGCAAGCGAACTATACCGATCTACCTTTTGTATTAGGCCTTACCGCCTGTTCCCACCACAATTTGATCTGGTACTAAGGATCTTTCTGTCTCCGCTCGCTCGGAAGCTGTGATCGTGGGTTCGAATCCCTTTCAGGGCATATATTTTGTTTGTATTTCTTCTGTGTTTACGTTGTCCTGTGTGTAGGTAGCGGCCTTGCGACGGGCTGATCACTCATCCAAGGAGTCCTACCGTCTGTGAAAAATGATTGCGAAGCTGAATAAGAGGGCTGAATGGGCTGGAAGAGCCATTGAAGAAAAAATTAAGGATCTTTACTGACATTTGGCATGACTCCTTGGACGGATAATTAGCACTGTCGTAAGGCCATTACTTACACAGGACAACACAAACATTGATGAAACGCGGACATACACCCAGCGTAAGATGCTCAATTTAGATTCATGTCAGTAACATCGAGATTTTCAGGAGCAGACCGGAATCTAAAGGCTGTGCTGTTTCACGTAGTAAATTTATGTGAGCAACGGCCTACATTAAGTCCATAAAAGCTGAATATTAAAGGGCGAGGATGAAGCTTATCCCGGCCGTTTACGGGGATTGAAATAAGAGTAAAAACAGATTTAACCTTTCGGGTATGGAGTTCATATTGTTTATAATCATCTTCCCTCAAGACGAATATAGCAAGTCCCTCCGAAACGCTGCTAACTTTCTACAGAACTACTCAACGTCATAACCCAGAGGAGCGTAATCAGGATATTCACCTCGGTGAGAATCTTAAATCTCAAAAAAATGAAAGCACAGAGAAACCTATCAGGAGTCGATCAGTTTCACATGTTCGAACCATGTCGGAAGGGCACATAATGCCTCAGAAGATATTATGTACCACAATGTAGAACACAGACAGCAAGATAGAGCCAGGAAGTTCCTCCTTAAATTGGTACTTATCAAGCAAACTACACAGCGTCACATCCAAGAATATCATAGTCTTAAAACACGGACCTCTGTCATAAGTAGTATACAAATAACTCTCGCCTTCCTCCTGTTCGTATATTCGCGGTTTTACTTCAGTGTCAAGAGAAGCATCGATGTCCTACCCGTGGCCACGGTGGACGCTGCCAAGCATGGGCGGACAGGTCCTCTAACTCGTCTTAGTCTGTCATTTCGTTTTTTACTCCATTGAGTTCAGCGTTCATTAGTATGTTTGTCGTCTTACGCGTTTTCGACATAGGAATACAGCACCCCCCATAATGGTAATTGGATAAATTCTGGAAAATTCAGATACGAATACATGATGATTGATGACAAATAAGCAGATCAGAAAAACCTGAAAAGACAGCATTTGCAGCCACTACTGCAACTTACTTACCGTACAATTTGCTTCGAGATATAGAGCTGAATAGGTCACGGGTAACACTGCATTTTAGCTTCGACGTTTCATTAGTCTAAGTAACGCAAACACGGATCTCATATTCCAACACCACTCTAACATTTGTTTTCGAGTTAGTGAAGTAATCATTATAACGTAAAGAGCACCGCTTATTAAACAGAAACACGTGATTCGGCAACATATTCCACACAAGAGATCGCGTTTATGCTTTCAAAACTTACGTAACCCTGGTATCTGAGTTATGTTCATTTACTGTCACACCTCAAACACGCGTGTCAGAGTTGTTAATTTACAATAAACATGACACCACACTAATTCTGTCGTTATACACATTATCACTTTCTCAGTCACACTCGGAAACACTCGAAAACTAAACACGTATGAATATGTAATACAATCACCTGCTACGGCAATTCCTGTAAAGTATTCCTTGCGTTTGATTGGTGGAGTTCAGGAGGTAGTTGTTCGGAAGGGAGAATTCGTTCAGCGAGGGCGCGTAATCTTCCCGTAAAAAATAGTGCGTTATGTTTGACCGAAAACAGATACAAAAACTGTAGTAATTAGAAAATGTTGAAGCTATAAATGACAGTGCTGATGACACAGATCAGTGTAGCTGTCGAATTTTCAGTTCGTGTCTTTCAAATATATGAAGGTAACTGGGCATATATATGGCGTTCGTGGCACCTCTAAACTACAGCATAAACATTAATCCTAGTTTCATTGCATGCCAATTGTAACATAGTAAAACGTGTAATATGATGTGTATGTGCATATATATATATATAAAGACTCCCATCCCAATGCTAATCACACATTTCCATTTTCATGGCCAAGATCTTGCTATAATCATATTTAAAACAGAAAAATAAATTACCAAAATTTATGTTAATTTAATGTAATATCGATTCTAGTTCTTCTTCTTTTAAATTTTATGGATTAGACTCAGTGGTTAGTTCTGTCTCCAAAATCTCCTTTAGTCAATCCATGTTTTACTGGTCCTCCAACATACCTTTTCCTCTGGACCAAAATTCAAACCTCTTTGGGAAAAAAGTTTCCTTTCAGTATTTTCTCGACAATTTCATCTATTTGAAATCCTGTGTGTAATGCCATTCAACTGTAATATATTCCAACAGCTTGACTCCTCAGATACCATATATTTGGAGACAATCATTTAGTCAATTTCCATCATTGAATTGCTTATGGAGGAAGGGCTGCTAGCCACGGGCCCTGGCAGGGAAGGAGATAAAGAATACTGACAGAAATTATGGTTACCTCATCAGATGGGTTGCTCTTTTATCAAAAGTTGCCTCAGTTACCTTTTATTGAGATCTTTGCACATAACCCTGCATGAAGAAATCTCACTATACTCGGTTCTTTATAGAATTTAGCCATAACTATAAAATAAATAAAATTAGTTTAAGAAAAAGTTTATCCAATGTCACAAGTAATATCAAATAATTTTTGTGTAGATAAATTATAAATCAAAAGGCACATGGTAGCATAGTTGGCTAAGACACTATGCTACAAGCCAAAAGATCAGGGCACTCAACTGCACGGATCTCCTGATCAACCAATTAGATGTCATGAGCCTCTGGGTGAACTAACTCAAAAACAACCCCTGCAAGCTGAAGCTAATACTCTGAATCTGAAGCTAATACATTTACTCTGAATCCAGGCCGCGCCATAGCTCAAGCGGTTAGTCGCTAGCTTGCCACCGCAGTGGCCCTGGTTCGATCCCGGGTCTGGTCAAGTGGGATTTGTGGTGGACAAAGTGGCACTGGGACAGGTTTTATCAGAGTACTTCGATTTCCGCTGCCAATCTTCATTCCACCAATTGCTCCACAGTCACCCTCATCTATCATCTTGGACTGGTACAATAGGCCAGAAGTGGCTGCAGTACAAGGCGGACTTAGTACCACTCCACTAGCAATTAAAAAAAAAATTTTTAATCATCTTCCTGAATTCAATAATGAAAATGGTAAGACTTCAAATAAATTCTTTCATATCATATTTACACAGAACAGATCTGACACATCAAATGAACCATCATACCCTACATCAGACATACTTAATCAAACACACATTCAATTACCTGAACACTATGTTTAAACATTTAATTTTGAGTGCTACTTTTGAAACATCTGGCAAAGAAATTTGATAAAATGCGTCATGGCAAAAGTACAACTAAGAAACAAAATGAACTGTGTCTAATGCTAAGACACAGTAGATGAATATCCACACAGCATTTTTCACATACAACTTAAAATTTCAATAGATTCCACCATAGAAACACATTTCTACAGATTATTAATCTTGAAGATCACAGCACTTCCAAAAATACTCCAAAGCAGTAATAAGTAAGACCAAATTACACTCAATCATAAAGCATATAACATTAATGCCCAGGCTCCCACCGCTGCAGTCCTTCAGCAGTAATAAGTAAGACCAAATTACACTCAATCATAAAGCATATAACATTAATGCCCAGGCTCCCACTGCTGCAGTCCTTCAGCACTCTTTCCAGATCTCAAACAGACACTGACCACAAACACCTTATACAAAAATGTTTGGTACTAAATACCACACAGGTTCTAAAACTGCTGATCCAGATGGTCCAGAGGTATCTGCAAGCCTTGATTGGCGAAAGCATTCATCTGAAAGAAATGCAAAACTAAATACCACGAATGAGATACAGGAACATCTGCTATATGACTGCATGCCTCCTTATTGTGGCCTATCTAATGGTAACGATGCATACATATAACGTTCATTTATAACAGTAGATTTACATGTTCAATCGAAATCACTCATAAAAGGTGAGTGACCCATGCCTAAAATATGGATCAATTTTCAAGAACTGCTGGTCAGAACAGAAACCAAGTTTATCCTTTCACTGCATGAACCTGATCATAAATGTAATGTGTAACTGGATTCAGAATATCACAGATTCCTTTAAAACACCAAGATACTTAAGCTACATATTTTGTCATCCTATCAAGTTAGTTATTCTTCCTATATTTAAGCTATTTCACATTCCAAAAACCTCAAGACATTCAAAATAATACCTGTACATATGTTTACGATCCCTACTATAATTTGATCAGTGTATTTCTGTTCTTTGTACAATTCCCCGAAAAAGCCACAATTACTACCCTACACAGCAGTACCCACCTGGTTCTTGTAGTGGAGATTCACAGCACTTTCTAGCAAAAGCATCCATATTTGCAAATGTATGTTCTGAACTGCACTAAATATTGAAACTGCTTATTTCTTATGCCAATCATATGAATATTAATATCCCTTGGTAACAACACAGCTGCTCCTCTGCAATGTCACGGCAGGGGAGTGGGGCACCCACCGAGCGTTGCCTACTGATTGAAGGAGTGGGGGTATGTGACGTCACGTCACTTGCAAGACTGAAGAGTTCACGTGACCCTTACTTCCCGTTGCGCCATCCACGTCAGAATATTTTTCCTAATCAAAAGATTCTAATTCATACAAATACATGCAAATTCACACACATATAACACACACTTTTACTCATCTGGTTAAGTTTTGCGTTGCATTTATAAAACAAAAAGTCTTAGCAGGTTGAAAATGAAGTCATCTCTTAAGCAACCTGTATTAAAAATAACAGATCTCAAGTATACAGGCTAGAATGAAAACTACTCAGAAGACGTTCTGTAATATCTGCACTTGTAATGCCACTTAAAACAACTCTCTAAGCAAATTTGATTGCAAGATATCTAAAGACTGACATAAATAAATGAAACAGTTGTGGAAATACTTCATTTTTACATTACAAACCTCCAGTTATGGTCACCTACCAAAAATATGAAAAAAAGAAGAGACCAATGAACAAAAGATTTAATTTTTTATGATATTCAGTGTGCGTCAACTATTATTTTTAGTGTACAAACGAAGACAGGACGCCAGTTAGAAAAATTCGTGGCTGTTTCACAAGTCCATGAGTCAGAAAAGGATCAGTACCACAACTCTGTATCATACATACAACTTTCCATTAGTCTGGTACAGAGCTACAACATTCAGATTTCAGTGTCTAAAAAGTATATAATGAAAACAGATCATCTCACCTTTATAGAAAAACTGTACATGTCCAGGACAGGTTTGTTAAATCCACATCTCTTCTGCAAATTTGGTAACAAATGGATTTTTTTTTTGTTTACATTGATACATGTAAATGAAAAAATCAATCAACACACCTTTATTATATAAGATTAGTTGGAAGTACATCAATAATGTGACTGGGAGACACCAAGGCATTACCAATAAAAACATAAAAGTTTTCAAAAGCAACCTGGCAGTTTTAGTGTAGAGGAGAAATAATTCTGCGTCAGTAGCATATGTCAAAATGAACTGTCGTAGAAGTGTCATCTTTGGACATCATCTACAGTCTGAATAAGACAGCTGTAAGGACATTTCAGAGGTTGGCAGTCTGTCCTCATCTCAAAAAAAAAAAAAGGTTTCTGCTGTGATACCTGTTAAAATTTGCTCTTTCCCTAGGCCTCCTATCAAAGACAAGAGTGACAAGAACCAGCTTTATCTAGAATAGGTAGCCCTACTTTTATCTCAAAACAAAGAGCCAGCCTCTGATAGTAAAAGGACCCCCTTTATGGTCCCAGACAGCACATAACTTCCCTTTTACCTCAAAACAAATACAGAGACAGCCTCTGATAATGCGGGGACCAACTTCATTTAACAGTCCTACCTAAATACAGAAAGAAACACAGATTCATCCGAAATGCTGTACATCTTTACCCAAATACTGAACAAAGAAATATTCCAATGATGGTGCTAAACCAATGTCACAAACTTCTAAAACAAGAAATGAATTATAAACTGTTTTACTTCACCAAGTCAATCATATCGGAAGCTAAGCACAACTCTTAGTTCTTTTGTCAGTTGTACATCTAAACAGAGGCAAGTCACACAGATTTTAAGTACACACCCAGTATAAATTGCAATATGAAAAATTAAAATAAAAATGAATTGTGTCTCAAGTCTGTAAATAGGTACAGCATTACAGTCTCCAAAATGACACACACTACAGCATATGGATTAAATGATCATAAAATGACATACACTCATTCATCTCCATAAGAAATTTTTAAAAGATGGTATATATTACAACAACAAACATTCAACTATCAACAAAAAACACTACAAACCATACTCTTTGACAAGAGAACATATTGTTCCAAGACACAGTTTGGCAGAGGACAGATCTGAAGATAAAATACCCTTAAAAACATTTAAACAAAAATAAAGCCAATGAAAATAAATTACAACATATATTAAAATTTACTTGATGTACCAAATAAAATTCAAAATCTGTTCACTACCATAATTACATATATAATAATGTTATTACCTCCCATTACAGGGGTCTGGTCTTCTAAGTCTAATTTTAACACAATACTAACTTGCCATATAACTGCACCAAACTGTCTGATGCCTCCAATGCACACAAGACTTAAACAGTTATTTCACAATTTAATTTCGTTGTACTGTACTATTAAGAAAGTAATTCATGCTACTGTTACTGGACCAAGTGTTTGAAAATAATTTCTACTGACACTGTATGCTATAATTATCTTATTTATATGTGGACGAATTCATTGAAGATATTTTGATTTCTGGTCCCAATCAAAATAATCAGGAAGGAATCTTGGGATCAGAATCCTAGAGATACAATTCTTTTACTGACAGTCATACAAAGTGAACATGCAGTGAACAGATCCCTACATGGGAACACAGCTCCAAAGGTAATTTATTCATGAGAATAGATCAACAATTGCTTTTTATTATTTATAGTAAAGAATATTACAAATTAGGAAATTGAAATTAATTTAAACTGTGAAATCTTATAGCTGTAAAATAACTGTTTAGTATACTTTAACTAAAATATGGATCAACATAGCATCCAATTCAATGGACTGTCATTACTGTGTTGAAAGTGTGCAAAGCACAAAATATATTTATATATATATACACATTAAATATTTACAAGTACAATATACACCAACAGACAGATGCACTTCACTTTCATTAATGAACATTACACATAATACACAGTTGATCTCTTTCATTAGTTTTGAACTTTGAGCAATCCGACATTTCCAAGTTATCATTTACAATACTTTCTCACCACCCAGAGGTAACTGAAGATTCCTCCTCAAAACTGCACAGCAATATATACTGAAGGTCACAACAGCTGGGACGTAGTCAAACCCAAGGCACAAGGATTATGGTAGTGTAGCAAACACTTAGGAATACATTCCACACAATATGAAATATTAAAACCGAATTTCATCAAAAAACTCATCAAGTTTTAAAGGAAATTATTCATTTTAGTCATGAATGACATTCTGACAGATTACAGAATTCCTGCACATAGAATACTAACATTAATGACTAATCATGCTATGCCAGGAAATGCAATTAAGCAATAAAATAGTGCTGCCAATACTGGAACTACAGGAGCTTGCAATTCACATGTCTCCTCACTGACAGCACAATCCTCAACCTTCACATTCATTTTTACAGTTAGCAACTTATTAGTTCTGTGCAATTTCAATTAAAGTTATATAGCTAATTCACTATGATACATTCAACCAACATTAGTAATATTTTTATATTTCTCAGTTAGGTCCAGATATATTTGTTTGATGATGATTCATATTTATCCATATCAAGTATTCTGGGAAAATATGGTGATATTGATGATTGGAGGGGGAAAGCACATCAAGAAACCTTTCAGAAGCAGCAAAAGAAATCTGAACTACTCCCATGTAAAACAACTTCACACTACTCCTTGTATTTCAAACTAATATTCAATTATAGTCATATGGTTACTGGCTTCTCAACACAGAGCTTTGGGTTCAGTCCCACATAACTTAGTGTGATATTCATGGTGGACAAAGTGGCACTGGAGTAGATTTCTCTCAGAGTTTCTTAGTTCCCTTTCTAATCTTCACTCCATCATAGCTCCATGCTCATATCACAGTCCCCTGATGTATGCAGTAGCCTTGACGAAGCAGCATATTATCACATTCTCAAAGTTCGGGGCTTCATTTCTGGCCTTGCACTTTGCTGGATACAAATTACTGTGGTCTTGTTTCAGTTTTAGTTACCAAGGAACAACAAACAAAACAAAACTTTTTATTTCTTATCAGTACCAATTAACTGGAATGAGTTTTTGGATTCTGAGAGCATTAAGAATTGGTAATTAGATATACATGAAACTCTGCACACAAACTTCATTGATCCATCTTGTTTCCTGGCTGTTTCACTTTTAGTCAGTGAACAAGCACATGTAAATAAGATGACCATCAAAGAACATTCTGCTGTCACAAAACAGTACGACACTTCTCACTATATGTGATGACAAAAAAACTTTTCACCAGTCACACAAGCAAAAATTGTATCATGTATCAAAACTTTACCAACAATGTTACATTTCAAGAACATTTTTAATTGTACTGCTTTTGTGTACACATCAGTCATTATCCACAGCATCAAGGATTAACCCCAATGTCCTTTTGTTCCCCATTAAAATCTCCTATGATCAATCCACCTTTCTACACGTCTTCCTTCTTCCTTGCAGACCATAATTCAGAACTCTTTCCAATACAACTTCTTACCTTCTTTTCCAATATTGTTTTCATGCCATTTATTTCTGTATTCTAAAAGTCCACTTTTAATTGTTTTCTACTGCCTTCATCCTGGTTTGATCTCAAGAATGCTGCTCCTCCTGATCTCAGAAATCTTATTTCAGTAGGTTCAGTCATTTCTCTGTTACTGTCTATGACTACTGACATGTATAAAAGAACACAAAAAGAGTCTTACGATTTTTAGACAGTTTAGATTATCCTTAACAGTTTTATTTTTTAAGACTCCTTTTACTATGCCACTTACTCCCTTCACCTGTATCTGTCTATTCTTTTTATTCTTGTTCTTATATTAGATATTTCATATTTGGTACTCGAAGTAATTCAATTCACAGATCCATACCATTGCTTCTTTTCTGCTGTTGAAATTTCAAGATTGCAATCTCCTGTTATTTGATAGAATATTTCTTTCTCTACAATGCATTCTGATTTTGTTACAGTTGTTTGCCTCACCTGCATACAATAAGCAGTACAACTTTACACTATTATTAACACCTACTTCAGTTATCTGTTGCCATTCTTTAATGGCATAAAATTAATCTGTGAAAAGGGGCACTCCTCTCTCAACTCACCATTAATTTTGGCACTTGATCTGCTTGTGAGAAACTCTTACCCCTTAGAACCAGCTAAACCATCAGGCGCCTTTATATACCTATGAACGGCAGGCAGACGTGGACAGATAAAACATGAACAACCCTACTATCAAACTGTGTGAACTTGCCATGTCAGAGTAAGCAATGATTTAACCCTCTGCCATGTAATTTCAGTTCACAGTATCCTTATGCTATTGTGCCAGTTAATTTAACTTTCGACATCCAGAAGTAGGAGACTTCAAATCTTCTGGAATTAGATGGCTCGCTTCATGATTCCAACTCACTGGTACCAGTGTATCACCCACGAATAGGAAATTTTAAATCCCCTGCACTATGGTTGGCAGTTACATTTAACTTGGGGGTTATGGTATTAGTGTTGAAAGAATATAATGCTTGGCTACCTGGACTGGACTGTATGCATATACTGTTGTACAAATGCAGCACTTGACTACTAAGATTACACCCTTACAATATTATAGTTCATCACAATAAACATAGCAGGGGGCATTCAACTTCATGACACTTTGGTACATGGCATGAACATTAAATGCACACAAATTAGAGAGCAAAAATGCCACTTCCTATGTCTGGAAGAGAAATGATTATCATAGTACAGTATTATATCATTCTCAGAAAAATGTGAAATAAAACACTACCTACAGTTCTGTATTGGATCCAAACCTATAACTAGACTACAGTGTCACACCATAAAAATCTAAATCTGAACTGAAAACAAATTAGTTTTTCCCTGTCAGTGTAGCATTGCACAGACTTCTGCAAGCAGTTTTCACCTACTGAACAGCATCTTATATGAATTATTTTAAAAAACAACTGTCTATTATTATTTTCCTATACTGCCCCTGCTAAGAATCATTATACTAGTCATGTGACAGACACAATCAGGAATGAATACAATGCAAATATAAATACAATCACACAATTCAAATATGTTTCCTGATACTGTGACAGAATTAGCTGAAGAAACTAACAACCACATAAGGAACACATTATTTGCAGACTTACATCATGAAATAGATGGAAAAGTAGGAAGACTGAGAATGAAATAAATTCTTATTAAAAATATTATTATTTTCAAATATGTTCATGTTGAATTTATATCTAGTGCGTCTTAAATTCAAACAATATAAGCGTTTAGTTAATATACATTCAAGAATTAAAAAGAATAAACAAATATTATTTTATACTCTATACTTACAAAAGTGGTCATTAATTTTGTTTTGTTAACATGATCTCAAAACAGCCAAATTACAGCATATTTCACAAGCGGTATGTGCAATTCATAATTCATACAAAATCAGATAGAAAATAAAATTTATAAAAGAGGGAAGGAATTGAGTGCAAGTACATGACATACAGAAAGAAGTAACATCAAAATGGGGGGAGAGGCAAAATGAGAGTACAACTGTTCAGCCATAGAACACAAACATTTAACATCACTAACACCAAAGCCCACCACTGAAACCCTGCAAACCAGCTTCATTCAGTTTACATCCTCATAACCCATTTCTCTGTGATCCAACTTGATTTAACCTTTCAACTTGCTTTGGTCTTCCAAGTGGCTGCTTGCCAAGAACTTCCTCCAACAAGGTTCTATATACACTTCTGTATCAGATGTAAATGTCCAATCTAACCTGCTTTTCTGTGTGTATTTTCCCCTCAGAGCAAAAGACCACACTCTGGAACTATGTAAACAACTGCCAAATTATCATCCTTCATACCTTACATAGTTCTTATTTCAAATTAATGATACTGGCAAATGCTGAAAATTACATATTTTCTTTCCCAGTTGTTATACTAAATAAAAAAAAAATTAACAGAATAATAATTACATTGTGAAACCGTGATGCCAGAAGTACCAAAGAACGTGCATGAAAGCAAACTATGAACATGTCTTATTCTGTAACAGCTTTTGCAGAATATTACTTTTATTCCTTCAGCGCATAAAATTTTTCCTGAGCAAGTTCAAAGCATATGCTGTTGAAATTTATAATCACTGAAAACAATACGTTTCAAAGTCAAAAAAGATCTCTTACTCTGATGAAAGAAGAGTATAAATATAAACACAAGAAAATTGTTTGAAGTTAGTATAAAATTAATATTTTCCTCAAACTTGAAGTGGGGAAATAACATAACTGAAAAACTGTACAAAAAACAATGTCTGTTACACCAATAATAATTTTAAATTATGTAAAATGAACAAAACTACCTACTTCTCATGAAAGTTGGGGTTCCCACAGCACTGACTGTAAAGAGCACTGTATTCTGGGATGTGACACTGTATTCTGGCAAAAATTTACCAGAGCTCTCGAGGAACATTCTGCCTCCAACTTTAAAGCCAAAGAGAATACAAATAAATAAATAACTGAATTCACAACTGCCCAAAAAAATAATACAAACTAATAATAATCTTATAAACAGAATTCTACAGTACTCATCCAAAAACGAAAAAAATACAAAACAAGCAGGAAGAACGGTAAGACAAGCATGGGAACAGTGGTATAGATAAAGTTAAAGTAGGAGCTCTAGGTAAGCCAATATGAGCATGGAGAAGAATGAAGACTTGGGGCCTTTACATGAATTTTTCCCCTTCCCAAGAAAGAGATGGAAGAAGACCTCTAACATGGATGTCTTTCCAGTTGAAAAGGTTATAACCTTTAGCTTAAAACTGGAGATAAACTGATTAAGGTGATCTCTATAGCTGAATGTCAATCTCCTTTTAGAGATATTTTCAGACTGCTTTCAATTGAAGGATGAATACTGTTAGTATGAATAAGATTTTAAGTTTTTATTGCAGCAAGGATTCTTACTATGGTCCTTTGGGTTATGACACCTTGACACTGACATTCACCTACATGAACAAATAATGTCATGGTTATAAGAAAAACTGAATCTCATTTCATTAAATGTGGTTCACTATCTTGTCTGTACCTAACATCAAATGTACACTGGAGTGGTTATTTATTTCTTATGCTGTCATTCATCTGAAATACTAGAAGAGAAAAATACTTCTTACCATTATCACAAGAAGATAAAGAAAGGAAAAATAACATTCTAAAAACAGCAGCAACTATTCTCAAACAATAAGTGCTGGGGTTTTGCTCTAAGCCAACATCATATAATAGTACTGTCCTTGAGAAGTTAACAATAATACAGTTGTGTTCAAAATAATCCCACCTTTTATGGTACCAAAGGTTCATTACCATATTCACAACAGTTTTTATATTATCTTCCTCACATCTATATCTAGGTCTCCCGCGTTCTTGCAACAATATCACTGATCTGAAGACTAGAAACCACAGCCCCTCACCGGCTGGAAACATCCAAATATAAAATAACACTAAGCTTACTGGAATGACACAACAAAAAGGCAACAGGAAGGAGAATAATTCAAATTTTTCCACACAAAATCTAAAATCCAAATCTTGACATAAGTATGATTAAAAACTTTTGTATGAAATTTTCCCCAGATAGTTGTGCAGTTCTCTTGAAAGAAGACCAGATTTCACAAGCAGGCTGCCACTGGACTTGAAAGCTCCAATAACATTTTGGATGAGCACAATTACACATTTTAGACCAAACATGTACACAAGAATGATATAAAGCAAGGTTTGCTTTATGTTCTTTTCAAACTGTGTAGGATCTGAGTTTCTCACAGCAACAGTTATGAAGAGTTCTACCTACTGGGACATAAGCACCATGTAGTTTGGAGAAAGTCAACTGATGTTTTAGTGGAACATGCAAGAAAGCAAGAAACAGACATTACACTCTGCATGGCTTTCACAGTGTTAAATCCCAGAAGACAGAACTCTTCTTTTCAAACTGTTTTGAATTCTGATAATTTTTTCATTAATCAAGAAGCTGAATTAATTGTCATACAAAATATATTTTGCAGGTGATATATGTGTTAAAAGATTCTTCATGCAGTAAACCTGATGCAGAAAGTCTCTTTAAAAATGATGATGATGATGATGATGTTTACCTTAGGGAAAATTTCTTGTTATCAAACATTTTTAACTTATTAATACACTTTTGAGAACAAAGACAATAATGTAACACACCTGTATCTGTATTTACATACTACAGTACATAGTCCATCAAGCAGTTAACATGAACACATATGAAGTAATGTTTGTGCCATCTGAAATTTTTCTATAGTGGAAAGCCCATTTAATGTGCTTCAATTTCAAGTTTTCCCTTATTTAACATTAGATTTCCTCCACTCAGTGCTCAAATTCATGTGTCCCCAAAGAAATCTTAAACAGGGGCTTCACTATAATTAAACAATGCCAAGGGGCACATACTGGAACATTCGGCAGGCCTAGTAGCCATTCCGAGGGTGACTCAATTCCATTTATCCACTGCTTATTTCACAAACAAGGAATTTAAGATGGCAGGAATGCCTGAATACAAAAATTTAACAATTTCTGCCAAGAACTCTTCAAATAAACGACTAATCAAAACTGGAGACACATCAGACAATGCCATCACAGTAACATAATTCACCAACATAGACTGCAACAACATCCTTTATGGAAATTGGACACACTTTGAAATTACCATATGATTCAGCAGCAATAGCTACATAAGCTTCCATTAACTTCTTTGAACATACACATCCATTTCCAGCAAAGAAGAAGCAATTACATTCCTCATTAAAGTGATTGTCAGTACCTTTCTTTAATCTGGTATGATATGTACTACTCCCAACCAAACAGAGCGTGCATCCTGCTAAGTCAATTCCTGACTTCCAGACAGTGGCAGCCTCCTTCAGCTAAGTGCTACTGTCAATTCCAATTAGAATACAGAATCGCTCCAAAATGTAAATGGAAGCAGTTTATATAAATCACATGTGGTGCTGAAAAATATTCAAGTGCATATGCTCTCAATATCATTTAAATACTTCGAGGCTGATGCAAAGAAGTACTTCACAGTAAAATTCTGTCCTGTATAGGAAAAGTTTTAAGCAATTTCATCATGTTTTCTCACGATTTTGAAATGTAAGTCTCTTGTGCAAGACATCCCAGTGAACACTGTGGTGAATAATCTAATATAGCCTTTATTTTGTCCACAGTTATGGATGCCTATTGTGCTTCAAACTAGGACTCCAAGAAGTTTACTGCAAAACTTCCCTAATATTTCCTAGCAAACTGCACTTCACACACAATTTACATAAAAAATATTAATCATCAAAACAATTAGCCATATTCACTCACAACCAGTATTCAACATGCAGCCTTATCCAGTCACGATGATAATTACTATTTAATATACTGTTTGATGCTACTGCATCCTTATTCATCAGGAAGTAAAACCAAAACTGAATATATATTCATTTAACCATGACATTCAAATGCGTGAGTCATTCCAACACTATATTAAGATGAACTACTAACACACAGCCAGTAGTCAGGAAATGACAGAAGGAAGGAACTTAGCAGGAAGACACATTGTAATTACTCTAAACTGCCTAAGAGCTTTTTGTATCTTGGTTTACAATATTAAAACTTCAGGGACTATTCACAACTACATTCTTCTTTAGGTATATATTTACTTAGTCACATAACATAACATAACATTCATCTCATGCTTTCTTTAACATAAGCCTTCTTACATTGTACAATCACTCATTCTTACAAGCACACATATATACATAAACACACTAGATATACAGAGCTGACTGGGAACAGCAGCAATATCAGTCTATTGGATTATATCTCATATTGAAATGCGAGAGATACCTCCTTTAGCAACACGTCATTGCAACTGCAGTACGAGCAGTGCACTGCTTTAAATTGCTAAACTGCAACATGGAGTTTGGTTCCTTACAAGTCACCTCAATGCCACTTTGTCTCAAGTTCACAGATGGCTTCAGATATTGTTGAATTAACGACTTATGCCACTTACAAACACACCCATTTCTTTTACAGAATAACTGCAGTTCATTTGCTCAGACTGTCTTAGATTTCAGCTGTCCCAACTCTTCTTTTACACCTCGAAAGGTCGGTCTCTTGTCAGGTTGCAAATCCCACGCCTGTAAAGTATAAAAATGTTATTCGTGATGTTTCAAGTTCATAAGCAGTTCTTCAGATTCATAAAAACTTTTATTTCCATTGAAATAAAACATACCTTATCCAACAAAAATAAATTTCTTGGCTGAAAAATCAGGACAGGACATAAAGCAGAGGGCTAACAATCTCTCCCTATAAAATATTAGCATTACCAAGTGTCACACACATCCTCAGCCTTCAATGGAATCTTTGGTAAGTCTAGAAGGGGGCAGCTGTGAACATGGTGATTAACCTTTGTCATCCTCAAAGGGCATATAATTTCTTGACCAGATAACTCGAAATGGCAACATCATCAGTTTGCTGAATTATATATCTCATACTGATGTGACCTTGCTCTATGGAGTTGGGATAGTTACTTCTCCATAATTTTTGAGAGCAGAGGTGATAATGCACAGCACTTGTATCTTTTAGACAGTGCTCTGACTTATGCAGTAACCTGAGAGATGTGTACAGTCTTTCTATAGATAGGTTATTTATATGATATTTTATATAGCACTCCTAATGGGTTGATTAATGTGGCTATTCCTGGTTGTTTCATCACATTACACAGTTGCAATTAGGATCATGCAACATTACAGTTTAAATTCTCACTTACTAGTGACTGTCACAAAGCCACCTAGAATTCATTTTTTAAATGTTCAACTGTGAAATAGTTAATTTAAATGGAGAATTTGGTGTGGCAACAGAATTAATATCCAATCTAAATTAACCTGAAACTGTACTGTTCAATGACCTGAAATATGCAAATAACACTTGATTCACTGCACTGAATAAAATTTACATTTTCCTATGTTCTGAATGTATAGCTGAGCAAAGACACAATGTCAAAGTCAAAATATATTTGTGTAGACAGCATATCCTTACACCACAGAATATTCTTTTATAGCCTTGTCAGGTGATTCACAAGATTAAAAAACACAACATTTATCAATCACCCTGGATGGCGTTAATAATCTTTTATATCATTACTAATGTGATGGACCAGGATGAACCAAGTAAAAAATTAATCCAGAACCAATGATTAGCTACTTGCAAGAACACTGCCTTCATTCTCATGAGCAAACAATCCAGTGGGAGATAACACTCAAATCTCATTGAGTGCTGTACCCTTCTCAAGTAGGGAGTCCGCCATACACATCCGATATATGTAAGAGATTAACCTGTCCAGCTAACTTGTCTTCACATAACTCTCAGGGTGACTGAGACTCCCCATATATTGAATTTTGGTGTGAAATTTGTTTTCCTTAGCACAAGAAATGTGTTTCCTGACAATAAGAACACAGGAAATGTAATTCATATCAACAACTCACACATGGCTTCCATTCTCCGCCTTTCCACTTACATGGAAGCAAAAATCTGTTATATATTTAAGACTGCACTGTGGCATCAGCCACTAACAACACACCCACAACACAAGCTGAGGTTCTCATGACAGTGATTATGAAATATAACACAGTGTAGTCAGTACATCACTGTCTGCATCTCAAGAGGAACATGCTGCCTCCATCTTCAGGCATAAGGGACCACTCTCCTCTCTGTAGGTGGTGGCAGAAGATTCCTCCCTATTACTGCTAATAATCAAACTTGACGGCATCACATCCTAGAAGACTGTAACCTCCATGACATCAAGTGGTTTACACAGTGACAAACACAGCGCTTGTAACATGCATTCATTGTCTACCATACTTTGAACGCAGTGACTTCAATAATATGAATCACTATCAAAAAAATTTCAATTAATTCTTATGGCACACCTTAATTAAAGCCCTGACATACTAGTGCACCAAAGACAAACCTCAGAGAATCACTGTACTACACACTGGAAAGGAACAAAACAATATTACCATTTAGAAAATAATCTGAAATTAAATGACACTGAAAACAGTCCACCCCTTTCCACTTAGAAATGCCAATGCCAAGAAAATGTGGTTCATAGGTAATATAGAAATATATGACATATTTTTATTTCTATAAACTATATAACCTGCACTCAGTTCTGTCTGTAATGACAGAAATCACTTCAAATACCTGGGTTATAAAAATAACAGTACAAACATTACATTGATTATATGTAGAATGGGCCATAATCAACCATGAGCTGCAGGCTGATTGATTACTCCCGGTGTTTGCTGTATAAAGTAACAGTGCATTACTAATGAGTCATGCTACTCTGCATATAAGAATTTAATTTTCCAAATATTACCATATTCTGTTTAATCTTCACTAATTTATAATTTTGCAATAAGCCCGACTTTAAATCATAGAATTATACCAACCTGTCTCATTATTTCATATACTTCTGGAGGACATCCTTCTGGAGCTTCCATCTTGTAGCCTTTCTCCACGTGCTTCACCACATCTGCAAGAGGCTGAAAGCAGAAAACATATTAATTCGGTATCTCCATCTCCAATAAGCTGCTTGTCTAAAACCTCATCAACACCATATTTATCTGACTATTTAAAAAGTAGGATGTCATCATATATTTGTGAAGGAAGAAAATGTATAAAAACACAACGCAACAATTTTTAAGAAAATAAATACAAGCACATCACCAAACTCGCACATCTACAGAGCACAACTTTGATCCATAAAAATATTTCAAAAGCAGTAATCATTAGATTTTTGCTACCATTCTTGCCATACCTGTAAGCAACTAATTTAGTTCTTTTGGAGCTATGCCTGTGCACCTGTGAAGTAAATTCTGTAATGAAGTAAAATTTATATGTCTAATGTCTTTGCTGCCACTCAACCAAAGGGAAATATGTAAACATGTGCCTGCAAAGTAGGAGCATCAGTAGTTCTTTACTTTGCCTCATCTGGAGGCACACAAAACTTTCTTTTCTGACCTAGTAGTCAGCTGCATTCAGATTAAGTATTTTAGATTTTAACAAGAAGTGATTCATTACAGAACTATGGGACTGCCATGCATGTTACCGGCTGTTACAATTTATACATGTAAAGGTACTAGAATTGTGTAACATTTTAGCCTCTGATTTGTTAAACTGCTCATAACAGCTGGGAAACTACTACTTAAATAACAAATTTAATGAAGGAGTATATTTTGTTGTAATAAAATTATTTACCATATTCACAGGATTCTGGATGGAAAATTAAATATATTTTGCAAAATGTAAAATCTCATTATACTTGTTCCCTTAACATTTTGTTTATTCAAGAAAACAAGAAACTGGTATTTCTGAAAACACCTTCCTCCTCTCTGATCACAGAATACTGCCTTAATACTGTATACCAGGGAAGGATAACAGTATACATTTTGTAAAATACTATTTTTTTCACTTCATTACTTAAGAGATATCACGTTCATAACTACCCACCATAGTACATCATCAATCTTTTAGGAATCCTTCTGCTGATGAAAAGCAATCACAACCTCAGAAATATATTTAATTAAAACAAACTCAAGAAACCTCTATAAACACTTATGACAGCTCAGAAACCTTTCTACTGTATACATTTTGTGTTATAAATGACAAGGATATGAGAGCCTCTAAAGCAGTGAAACATTTTCTGAATCTAATATTAACACAGTATGATTCTCAACGTTAAGCTTATGTAACACTACCTCTTTAATAAAAATTGGGTAATTGTTCTGATTTCCCATAACATGGATGGACATACATTCCCTGTTGCAAAGAGAGGAGTAAATTGTGTACTTACTATTCTTGGATAAGGCACTCTTCCAAAGGAATAGATTTCCCAAAGCAAAATTCCAAAACTCCACATGTCAGACTTGTTTGAAAATTTCTGGAAAATGAAGTAAAAATAACTAGTGTGCCTAGCACCACGTAAACCAACTAATGCAAAGGTAATGCTAAATTGTAAGATCTTTCTAAAGGGTTGTGAATTAGTATCATGAATAGTAATTATAAAAAATGGACTAGAAAGTTCAGATTTCCATCTTTCATTGCATTCCAAACATTTAAGAAATATGTTAAGAATTCATCATGCAATGGGCACCCAAACCAAGCAGTATTACCAACACAGTCTGTGTGACAGTGCCATATGATGCTTGCATCTGCTGCACTGGGTACATAAGAGAACCAGCACTTACAGATAGATAAGGTACATCAGCCAGAGAAATATTCAATATGACCTCTCAAAATCACTATGTGTATAAAGAGAACACGGTAAGTACATACGCTCTGTTTCAGTGCTTCAGGTGCTGTCCACTTGATGGGCAGTTTTCCTCCTTCTAGTGTAAAATTTTCTTCCCTTGCCAAACCAAAATCTGACACTTTGGCTACACCTTCTTCTGATATTAGAACATTTCGGGCTGCAAGATCTCGATGAACAACCTTCCGAGATTCCAAGTACTCCATACCAGAACATGTATCACTGTACAGATGAATACACAAATGCTTAACTGTTGAAAGTAGATGACTTTAATTACAGTACTTCTTACTTAAAATTCTGGGAAAAGCTATGATAATAGCTTCGAGTGTTAGCTCCAGCTAATTTACCCCCATCTTCAGGAAACTTAAAAAAAAAGAAAAAAGTAAAGGTATCCTTGTAACAGGCCATAGAGGTCCATAGGGTTGTGTGAGATGTTGAGGTTGTCAGCCCTATGCGCCAGCCGCCCTTTACCCCCAAGAATATTCCTGGTACTCATTTCTGTTACAGGCTGAGTAGACCCCAGGGTCATAGTGTGGCTGAAAGAATTAAGTCAACTGAAAAAAATCCAATGACCTCATCGGGACCTGAACCCATGATTTTCTGGCTTGTAGCATAGTGCCTCAACCAACTACGCTATTGTGTACCCCCATCTCCAAGAAAGTATACAATGAAAAGGAGGCGCCGTGCGGCAAAATACTCATCTGAATGCCGTAACAAAGAAAATCCCTTCCCCTTCTGTGAATCAAACCCTGTTATTCAACCTGTACACATACACTACTGACTGAGCATTTCTGGCTTATGTAATGTTACATTATTCATGAACTCAAGACAGGCTTCATCTTCTGAAGATGACAATGTCCATAGAAGGATGATATGACTGACTGAATACCAAGCAGATACCATACTGCTACAATAAATTAAAGAGAACAATTATTTAAACCACTGTAAAAGTATCTCTCAATAACCTTTAAGAAATGGGCCATTTAAATTCCGGTAATGGCAGCAGGCCGGAGTTAATTTAAATGCCCGCCATTGTAGAGTATTAAACATTGTAAGCATGTTACTGAAAATGCTGTAATTTCTACAATTTTTGTGATAAACAAACGAAATAAACGCTGCTTTTATCTAGAAAGAATATAGAATCAGATATTGTAATTTACAGATTTTAAAATCTGTAAAAACTGTTACACTGATTCCAAAAAGGAATTTTTTCCCACTTTCGAGCATCTGTCCACAAATATGCATACAGTTTCTACACAAAACGTTTTTGCAGTATAAATCCATGCTGCTGACATTCTGTCTTACTATGTCTTATCTGGCAAAAGGGGTGAAAGTTTATGTTTGTATTGCACATTCTCCAGACGCAATTTCAACTATCCACCATGGCCTCATTTCGCATGGAAGAAGTCAAAATTGAGAGGCAGCTGGTAAATGACACCAATTCAGACTGCGGTACAGACAACTCTGAGAGTGGCGAGGAAACAACGGGCTCAGAACCCGAAGTCGACGAAGACCCATCATATTTGTCGGCAACCTGGGGACCACCAGACCAGCATGGCAGGAGGGGTGTGAATAATTATTCCGGTGGAGCTGTGGGGTTAAATATCAATGAAGCTCCACACGTAATTAAGGATTCCACCCCTTTCTGTGTTTTCATGCTCTACTTTGCAGGGATTATCTGTCTGCTGGTGGAAGAGATGAACAGGTACTACCACCAGTACCTAGACAGATTTCAAGACGGATCTTCTCCGCGGCCTGACGTGACCAATTCCGAGATGTTTCTGTTTCTAGGAATAATTATTCAAATGGGACATGACA
>NW_019721523.1:1539501-1569688 GCF_002891405.2 Cryptotermes secundus
CCGACTATGGAAAATTCGGACCATCTTTAACACTCTCAATGATGCATATGAAAAATATTATAATGCTTCCAAACATTTGGCCATAGACGAGATAATTGTTAAATTCAAAGGGAGGGTGGATTTTAGGCAGTACATTCCTAAGAAACACAAACATGTCGGAATCAAAATCTTCAAAATTTGTGACACCGATAGGTATACTTATGGCACAATGGTTTACCTAGGAAAAGACTGGACACGTGCCGACCAAGACATGACAGCGACACATGCTACAGTTAGGGACCTATGCAGACGTACTGAGGGCGTAGGTCACAAACTGTACATGGACAATTTCTTTTCATCACCAGACTTGTTTGACAAACTGATGACAAAGGACATAATGTGCTGTGGGACAGTCAGACCTAATCGGAAGGGCTTGCCTGACGATTTTCGATGAAGAAAATTTTGACTAAAGAAAGGTGACATTCGTGTTAGGGTGAGACGGAACTTGACAGCACTAGTTTGGAAGGACAAACGTAACGTTTACATACTAACAAACATGCACTGTCCTCCAGCAGAAGGCAGTTTCTGTGATGAGCATGGAAATGCCATCAAGCCAGCAATTGTTGCTGACTACAACACGCACATGGGTTATGTCGACAAAGCGGACAGAATGGCAAACAGTTATAGCATCAGTCGTTGCACCTGGAAATGGACAAATAAACTATTTTTCCATCTCCTAGATCTGACGATTCTGAACAGTTTCATCCTGTTGTCATCCTGTGGCGCGAAATTGTCACACAGAGAATTTTGTCTCGCCCTTGTGCGCAACATACTGGAACATGCTGCAAGGGGTCCACCTTGCCCTCAACGGTTCATGGGTCGACCTCCTGCTGTGTCATCGGCGATATCTCGATTAGAGGAGGCCACTCGACATCACTGGCCGACTTCCTCTAATACGAGACTGAGGTGTCATGTGTGCTCTTCGCGTGGGAAACAGTTACATCCAGACAAAGTGCATGAATTGCAACGTCAGACTCTGCATTTCCGGATGTTTCCAACAGTACCACACAAAAGCAACATTCAGTTAGATGACACAAGAGGGAAGACTGTCTACTTATAAAGTTGGTGCCCAAAAATAATGTAAGTAGAACCAGAATTTCTATCTTAAAATTAGATTTTAAAATACTATGCGCACGCGTGGACTGCGCGTACCCATACGGTGTCGCACGGCCACTCGGCTGCACTTTAAAGGTCTCCATATGGTGTCGCTAGGCTCTTAAAGGAAAAACTACATTCATTATCATAAAACCATTATGTACTGGTATCATACTTCCAGATCTCATAGAGCACTTCCTTAAATCAGTAAAAACAATATCACTGTTTCACCATTACCAATACAAATACTGGTTCTTACAATGCAAAGTTAATCTGATCCTTTTTGGTGACATGAAGTCGTCCTCTTGATCTCAGGTAGTCAACTAGGCTGCCTTTACTCATATACTCCGTCACCAGATAAATGTGTTTGTTCTTATTATTAAACACTAAGCCCAGTAGTTGCACCAGGTTCTCATGCCTCAGTGATCTGAAAAATACAAACATACTGTATTATACACTGTAGCAATTATTGTTACTAACCTCTTCTTTCAGTACCAGCACTGACTGCAAGAATTACACCTCAGATTCAAGACCAGAAATATTATAACAACATAGCAGTAATGCTTCTGGCATGTACTTGGAAGTGCCTGGTATGAATCTCAGACAAGACACTAACTATCCTGACAAGTTTTCATGCCTTTTCTCAGTCTATCCAGGCAAATACCTTAAATTAGGCCACAAATGTTTCCTTCCACATCCTTTTTAATTCATTAGGCACTAAAGCATTTAAGTTATTATTTAAATACAAAATAAATACAGCCTCAAGCCTCTTTTGTGATCCTCTAAAGGTTTGTGACAATGTTTTTCATTACAGAATTATTGCATTACAAATTGTCAGCTCTATTCTACTACATATGAATTACATAACATCTCAGAAGTTGGATCTGCTGCCATCATCAGGTGTAAAAAAGGAACAAATCCTATTCATTTGGGTCCATATGAAAGAGTCAGCCTCATTCACTTCCTCTGTAATAAGGTATTTTCAAACAGAGTGCTTGTATTTCAGCAGTACATACAATAAGATTTCACAGAGTTCTAAAGGAAGACAAAATTGATAACAGTAAATATTATTATACCACTTGCAAATGAAATGTCTCCATTTAACCACCTGGCCATTCCAAGAAACCACAAAGGTCACAAAATATAATTAATGCTTAAATAATAATTAAATGAAGAAATCCACTGTAACATATGTAAAAAAACAACAACAAAAACGTGAAATTAACTGAAGCTTACCTACCTACTTTCCTGTAGTATTCCAAGAATGTTATACAAACCAAACATCATAATTTCTCAATTGTCAATATTAAGAAATCCCTGCTTTGTAAACCATTACATAACTGGTCACCTAGTGTTTGTTCTTGTCTCTACAGAATGGGTTATGATGTGTCCTGTGACTGATAATCCCAACAACTGTGAAGTTTGTGGTGTTGTCCACTTCTTTCATCTAAAAATATGATTGCTGCAGAAATCCATCGGAAATTATACGTTGTTTCATCCACTACTCTCCACAGGATTATCAGAGTTAGGCTAGTCTGTCACAAGTTTTGCACAACATGGGTTCCTAAAACGCTAACGGGTTTGCACAAAACAAAGAGAATAGCTTCAGCTTTGACTTTTTGAAAGCTGTTTAGTAACTGTTTAATAAACTTACGTCATCAGAGAAGCTTCAGCAAGAAACTTCTGTGCAGCTTCACTTGAATCCTTCAACATTTTCACTGCTACTTTGTCACCTCTGAGAATTCCCAACATCACATCACCAAATTCACCTTTTCCTATTGATTCCCTTAGCTGGAAAAAAGAGATTGAAACCTATGCCATGATCAATGCAAAAATTAAAATACTGGAACCAGGAATACAAATTAGATAATTACTTCATTTTTAAATTAACCTCCAAGACATATCTTCGCATGTAGCTTGTCACTGTAGAGTTTACTGGTAGCTCTTACTGCAAGCAGAAATGCTGCTATTTTCTAACAAATGTTATGCAACATATATTAATACAAAACCTCAATACTGTGCATGATATGTGATGATTCATGTTTCAGTCAAAGTGTTTGGGCTTTGTAGTCAAGAAATCGAATTAAAAGTAATACAGAATGAATCAGAAATTAAAAGCAAACTTCATGGCCACAGTATTTGTCTTCCTTTTACATTTCCATTTTGGAGAATTCAAAACGACATACTGCTTTCTATATTTATATGTAAAACTGGTCTCTCCAATCTTCAAACACCTTTGGATTTTATAACATTACACACCTCCAATTCATGTTCCTGGATCACCCAGCCAGCTTCTACAAAAGCTTTGGTATCCACACAGAAATCTTGTTTCCCTTTCTTTGGCAAACTTTTTGTCAGCTGTGTACACAGACCATCTGCATCTTGCTCATAATGCTAGAAAAGAAAGTAATCAAAATTACTCACAACAATTAAAAATACTGGTATTGTAGTAATCAGAGAGAGCATTTTGGAATGAAAATTGTGACAAAATCTTGTTTTATTTTGGAGCCAAATTTTCTGAAAACATGGCAACTGCACAAGCCATAACTCATCATCATCAGTAATCTGTCAGACGACAGGTCCACAGTCTCTTCCAAAACAACTCCTCCACTTAATGCGATCTAGAGCTTTCTCCTTCAAATGACAGTATCCTCTTCTGTCCCCAAGGTCATCCAGCATCTTCTTACGTCTTCTTCCTCGTCTTCTTGTCACTTCTATCCGCCCATCTATCTTTCCTTCGATAGCTTCTTTTAGAAGGCAGTTTCTGCGTAAAACATGACCAATCCAATTAGCTTTCCGTTTTCTTATTTCGTGTAGGATATTCCTCTGCTCACTGACTCTAATTAACACTTCTTCATTTCTCACATAATCGGTCCAACTGATCTTCTCCATCCTTCTCCAACACCACATTTTGAAACTTTCCAGATGTATGGTATGAAATGTTCTTAGCCCAGCGGAGTGTGGTAATGAAGAAAATCTCAGTTTAGCAATTGACTGGCAAGTTAGCACCATGTGCCAACACAAAAAACCAAAAACAATGTCCCATATTTTAACCCCACTCATTTTTCTCCTGAACAGATAAATGTGTGCATTGCAAACTTGTCACATGAACTGCTTCTTTCCTTATACATATTAGTTTTTGTCATGAACATATTCTGTAACAATGGGAATTAAACCATAAATGTCCAAGCATACTATTCAATCACACAAATTGTATACTTTATATTCAAACAGCTTTTAACAACAAATACTAATTTCTATACCTCCACAAGCTGTGACAGATTCTCAAAGAATTCCTCATCATCAATTGTGAGTTGGTTGTCTTTGTATTTGACCCTGTAATGTTCAACTTTTCCCTGGTAGCAAACACACAATGTGTAGTCACCAGGGAAGTTGGTTGACTCTCGTACCAGGAACAAGCCATCCTCCTTCGGTGACAGGAGCTGCTCTGCACGATCACGAGATATTTTCCCATGAAACCAACTGCAAACAAGTAACTACACTTCATCCTCTCATCATGGAAGCCACACAAGATTCAAAATCTGGCACAAGGTGTCAATATGAATAAAAATTGACATTCATAGAATTAATTTTATTGCTGAAGAACTGCTTATCGGTTTTTAGATGTCACTATTCTTTGTAATCAGAACACACAGGTCAGTACTTAGCAGTGTAATTAAATATATTTTATTAATATGGTCAGTTTTCTAGAAAATAAGTTCTTCTAAATCACACTTGAAGCAATTACAATGTGTGCGAGCTGAATAATCAAACAGAAGTTTTCTGAAGAAAATGTTAAGACGCAGACTTACGGCATTGCATTAAGCTTCACCTCTGCCTTAGAGGTGAGCAATTACAATGTGCATGACCTGAATAAACAAACAGAAGTTTTCTGATGAAAATGTTAAAACTCAGACTTACGGCATAGCATTGAGCTTCACCTCTGCCTTCTTCTGAGCAAAGGTGGGTGAAAGCTTGTTGTCCATGATTGCAGGTGTTGCACCTGAATGTTTTGAAGGGAGGAACCAGCAGCTTCCAGGGTCCTGAAAGGGACCCACAATGGAAACCGGCTGGTACCGCTGAAAATGGCAATAAAAAAGCGTATATCCAACCAGTCTATCAAATTGGATTCAATATCATTCTACTGGTTGTGCCCTGTTGATAAGTGAACTGTGCCAACATTTTAGACGTATCTTCAACAATTATGGGTTGGGAACGTCATTCACATGTTAGATCTATATCCTTCATATAAAACAGTGCCTGTACTGAAAGGTTGCAGAATAAAATACAGTAATAATTACAAGTGACAATGAATACATTATTTAAATTGAGTGTGCCAGTCAAAGAAGAAGGAATGGAACATACAGTTGGCTTCAAATATAATGTACTGTTCAAGTTATCGTGAATGTTGACAGTGTCACTGACTAGTTTCTGGAGGTAACCAGATGAAATACAGACTGGAAACTGGCCATACTGATTGATACCTTTTGTCATTTACATCAGATTCTCCAGGCAAATGGCACAATAATATCTTACATGAATTGAAATGGTATCCTTTCACATCTCCCTGCTTTATATCTGACAGTCACAGAACTACACCTCATTCAACACTATACTGTAATCCTAATTATCTGCTATATGAGTGTCAAATCATTAATCACAGAAGAAGTCAAATAATCCCAAAAAATAGGCCACGCCATAGTTCAAACGGTTAGTTGCTGGCTTCCCACTGCAATGGCCCAGGTCTGGTTAAGTGGGATTTGTGGTGGACAAAATGGCGCTGGGGCAGGTTTTCTAAGTACTTAGGTTTCCCCTGCCAATCTTCATTCCACCAAATTCTCCATCATCATTATCACCGGGGCAGGTACAATAGGCCAATCAGTAGGCGATGAGCTGAGTGGACCCAGCTGGACTCCATCCTCCACTTAGCGAATTAAAAAAAGCTCAAAAAATACTTTACTTAGGCACACCAAGTCAAGATGTTTATTTTAGGCAAGTCAGAACAGGGTATATAATATGCTTTTGAATCAGTATGATACCAGGGATTTTATTAAAGATTATTAAATGCTCAAGTCACAAGCATATTTCTTCCCACAGTAGTGAAGTCTCAATGAAAGAAGAAGTAACAGATCTTTTAAATTATAAATCAATAACATAACATCTGAATCGTTCAAATTAGTCCAGCTATTACTGGTAGAAACTGTAAGAAAAAATAATTTTTTCTGAGCTGATAAAATAAAAACCTGAAGACACATCATGAATACAGGAAGTTCTACCTGTGTCAAAGCTGTGTTCTGCAGATTCTGGCTCATCACTGCTTTTCTCCATACAACACTTCAATCCATAATTCTTCACTTGTGGGTCATTATCTGAAAAGTTAGAAATATATATATATATACACACACACACTCTACACACACAATACAGGATTTGTTGCTACATTGTAGCACATTTTGTGCCACATTCCAAAATAACTTAATTACAATGATACATACTTACTATACTTAATAAGTACATACTGGCATTCCTATGTCCCTGATGCAAGATTCTGAAGACAAGTTTCATGCGAAACATCTAACGGTGAATGATAGGAATTTAATAATACGAAAAGCATGTCAATTCCTGATAGTTCTTCTGTCCCTGACATACAACTTTCATTAGAAACATTCCGTGGAAAATGTAAAGTTACAAACTAAATAATTTCACTACTGACGTTTCTTCTACAAAATGTGGACAAAAATAAACGTTAAAGAAGATACAAGATAAAGCTATCCCTGTGACAGGCCGTGGAGGCCCAGAGGATTCTGAGACGTCGAGGCTAACACACTTTCTAGACAATCGGCTCATGGATGGCCGTAAGGTTGTCAGCCTTACGCGACGGCCGCCCTTTAACCCCAGAAAGATTCCTGGTATTCATTTCTGTTAGAGGCTGAGTCAACCACAGGGTCACAGTGCGACTGGAAGGATTAGGTCAATTGAAAAGTCCAATGACCTCGTCGGCAATCAAACCGCGACCTTCCGGCTTGTAGCACAGTGTCTCAACCAACTATTCTACCGCGTGCACCACAAAAATAAACATACTACTAAAATTGCGTTTTAGATGATGAACATGTTTTGAGGCACCCTCTGTCTAATATTTCATGTGTTACTTGTTCCGTTCATTAGCCCACAAGTTTGAGAATCAGAAACATAATTTATTCCTTTCCACGCCCAGTTTCTATTGGCTAGCTCACAATATGCCGATCACAGCGGCATGAACTATCTTCGCCCGCTCGAATGCTGGGGTCGTGGGTCCGAATCCCACTCAAGACATGGGATGTCTATATGCGTTTATTCTGTGCGTAGGTAGCGGCCTTGCGACGGACTGATCACCGTCCAAGGAGTCCTACTGACTTTGCATAGGATTAAGAAACTGAAAAATCGGCCAGGTCCAAAGGGCTGTAAAGCCACAGAGAGAGAAAGAAAGAGAAACAGTTCTGAATACAGAAGTGTTCTAGCATGTATATCTAATCTATTTTACCTAATCCAGCTCAACGTAACCTGACTATCTAACGTAATCTAACTATCTTAATCTAATCTAGCTTAGAAATTATGTCCACGGCACGGAAACAGTTAAACTATTTAAAAAGTACAATGACGAGTAAAACTGTTAGGTCCGATATCAATACTTTAATTCTGTAATAATTCTATTTAGTTCAGTGTAAAAACGTATTAGAGGATTGTGTCTTGTGAGGTAATAAGAACACTGCTGCCCATGTGGACGTGAATAACATCTGTTAGGGAAATGTATTCGTCTGTGTCCAAATCAGAAAACAAGGAAGTCAATGACTGCAAGAGCCCATTCCATTTTAGTGCAAATTCTATTCAAGGTGGAACTTACGGGCCAGTTGAACTAATTACGCCAAGAACTATTGTTGCATTTAAACAAAGCCGCGGGTGACCGACGAAATGCCGCGACGCTATAAGGCGGCAATACCAGATGTTACGCTTGAATTTAACTGTCTACACAATCAACAGTAATCCCTTCGACTTGGCGACACCGCACATCACCATTCTTCTCTTGCCAGAAATAATCGAACACCGAGTGAAAGATCGTCTGTTCAAAATCTGACGTTAGGGGTTCTTACTCTTCCGTTCATTTAACGATGTAACTTCACTAACGCCACAGAACCACAAGATAAACTTTATTCCCCCTTCAAATATATTAAGTTGTAAAAAATGCAACAGAAGGAGTACAGCAACAGGCAATAACGAAGACTGGGTGACTAAATGCTTAGCTTTGGATTGCTTGCCACTGCGCCAACAACCAGCCACCTTCTTTCTTAAAACATAGAACAGTAAAAAATAATCGTTTTTACTAAAAGCAGGTTTGAAACGACTGGTAAAGTTATGGCTGTGTCTAATAATCACTTATGACGTTGTGCAAGCGGCCTCCGTAGTCTAGGGGTAACGTTCCCACCTCATGACTCGTAGTACGCGGGTTCAAATACCCGGCGGAGGTCGTAGAATTTTTAAGGGCGGAAAAATTCAGGTAACAAGTCCTCCGGGAGGGACTTTAAGCCGTGGGTCCCGTGTCGTAGCTTTACGGCACGTAAAAGAACCTCATATCTCCAAAGGAGGTCACTAAGCAAAATTGCGGACGTTTGCCGCCCAACAGCAGTCTCTAATACCTCCGGTAGATGGGGGAAGCATTATAGATACTTCTCAGCCAGTAGAGCCGGTCTCGCTGGCTGGGCGGGACTGATGGTAAGCACCAATACCGGTAGGATATAGAGGCTGGTAGAAATCATAGAGGGAAGCACAATAGACCACTACAGGTCTACGTGCATGGGGAAACCCACCCTCTCTAATAACTAACTAACTATGACGTTGTGCAGGGGAACAAAATCCCCAACATCCTCGTCAGGAATAAAATTCGCAGTCAGTGATTCTACGTAGTTAATATGTCCAAAGGAACACAGACGACCGAGTCAGAGAACAAAATCCTTCAGAAACTGAGAGTCGTCTAGCCGGTCAATACATCCCTGAAAGTTCAATACCGTGCTCACAACAGCCTGCAACTGTAAATTATTCTGAGCCAGTTGAATCCAGTCTGTATCATCACACACTAATCCTATAAAGCTTTACACCTTGTGAGTCCAAAACTAAAAACGTGAAGACGGCGAGAAATTCTGAGGAAGTGTCCGATAAATTTAATGCAGACAAATCCTAATTTAAAGGAAAAACTAATAATAATCCATATGTTTGCAATTGCGAGCAATAAAATCCGACTCCACTGGTACTCGACTACATGACATCTGTGAGCGAGGATCAGCACGCTAACGTATCATCTGAACTGAGTTTTACTGTTACAACATACATTTGCATTACCTAAATACGACATAACAAAAACACGAGATTTGTTAGGACTAAATAAAGTCTGTTAACAGAGAGGAGTCTTTAAAGAGTCCTGCCCGAAGTCCTTGCTTTTATGATTTCATTAAAGTTGTCAGTATCTAGACCACCGCCCCCTTGGTTCCATAAACTCACCCCCCAGTGCCCACTGCCCTGCCCTACCCTATAAAAAGCATTCTTCCGAACAGGGGTTTGCACAAGCCACTAAGGAAGATGATCATAATAGAATCAGATACCACATTAGTAACTACTTCACTGTTAATAAATTTTAATGCTTGATGACGTGGTACCAACTTCCCAATAATCAGAATTACTAGATTTTCAAGAGGTTAGCTCTTTCTAAGGGACCCAATAGAGTAGGTGTACTCCCCCTCACCTGAGGACGGACAAAGTCCAGAACTCCAGTAATTCTGAGTAGTATACGCCACCGTCAGAACCCTTCAGAATCTGCCAGCTTCCTAATGTCTGGTCGAAAGTCACTTCAGGCTGGTTCCACACGAGCGCACAACATGCGTCCGTTGTAACGAACGTACTATACGATGGACTTGCTGAGGACTCCACACAGTTGCAGAATGCGGTGCGTAGTTTTTTGTCTGCAATGGAGCCAAAAGAAAGCGTAGCATTCGCCTCTCTTGTTTATTTCTACAACGGACGTCACGACGTTCGTTACAACGGACGCATTTTGTACCCTCGTGTGGCCCCAGCCTAAATCAAAGAAGAGAAGAGCGCGGTCGGAGGGGCCCACCTCCACCGTTCCCGCTAGGTAACGCCACTGCGCTCCCAGAGGACAGGAACCGCTGATCTAGACTATATAGCGTTTGAATGGCAGGATGTCGGTAAACAATAAACTGGAAAGAAGCGGTCGTAGCATAATCGAGTGTTAACCCGGAATTACACTGGAGGGTCTGATGAAAGCCACGAAAAACCTCCATCAGAATAGCCACGGCCCCGGCAACGATTCGAACGTAGCACCTCCTGAATACAGGTCTAGACGGCTACCGCTACTCCACCCTGCTTTGTTTAAGTCCCTGTTATTTGGCCGTGCCATAGTTCAGGTGGTTAGGTGCTGGCTTCCCACCGGGGAGGCCCGTGTTCGAGCCCGGGTAAGGTCATATGGGATTTCTGGTGGACAAAGTGGCAGTGGGGCAGGATTTCTCCGAGTACTTCGGTTTCCCCTACCAATCTTCATTCCACGAATTTCTCCACAATCACCCTCATCTATCATCTGGTGCTGGTACAATACACCAATAGTGGCCGCAGTACCAAGTGGACTGCGTCTCACACCACTATGAATAATAAAAAATAATAATAATGAAACTAAGTCCTTGTTAGTTACTACAAACGATACATTATTAATGAGCTACACAGAAAATGAAATACCTAAGTTAACCCTCAGGAACGAGAGTTTGCAGCAGCAAGTTTCTTCACTCCCAACGCGCCTCTGGTCCTCATAAAAGCAAGAACTTCCGCAAATTAAGTAACAAAATACACCAGCTCCAAGTGTTTACCACGTTCAACTCAAAAGGTGCACGGTAACCTTCCTGCAGCGCTACGCTTCCTTTCTGTTCACCTTACGTAACACAGCATGCAATGTTCTGCACAGCATACAAATGCGCTGTTCCTATTCTAGCATGGTCACACCACAAGCGTCAGAGCACTTGCAACCATTTCGCAAAGGAAAAATAAAACTTACGGCAAACATAAATTTTTGCTGGGTTATTCTGTTCAAGATACATTTTATTTTTATGAGTTGTCTGAACGATGTCCATGAAATAAATGCATACAGAACGCATATAGGGCCGGTCGTGTCTCTGTTCGCGTGTTTTGATTCCAGTATCGCTGGACGGATTCTGATGGAATCTGATATGGCCACAATGCCTTTGGAGGCTATCCAAACTCGTACTTTTTGTCTACACCAGTAATAGCTACGAGATGTCTGCACGAACGTCTGAAGTAGAAGCGACACAAACAACACCTAATACAGGATCCGGAAATTATGCACAGCAACAAAACTTCTAAAACAAGCAATTTTTACGGTACTTTTTTCTGTAAATAATAAGACGATAAACTGTCGATTGCAAGAAACCTATCCTAAGCTTTCGGTTTGACAGTTCTAACTAATTAATCACTGCAGTCTGTCTACGGCTCTACAGACCTTTTGTTGGACCTTGGCCGCTTTTTCAGTTTCTTAATCCTATACACAGTCGGTAGGACTCCTTGGACGGGGGATCAGCCTGTCGCAAGGCCGCTACCTACAAACACAACACAAACACAGAATAAACGCAGACATACCAATGCCTTCAGTGGGAACGGAACCCTCGATCCCAGTGTTCGAGAGAGCGAAGACATTTCATGCCTTAGACCGCGCGGTCACTGTGATCGGTAATCACTGGAGACAGGAAAGTGAAATGCGGTATGCATAAGACAAATTGTGTTAAATACTATTTTTGCCAATAATTAAAAACAGCGAAGGCGGGAATTTCTGGCGTCACTTGCGAAAAATTTAACAGGGAGCTACATAAACATTAACTTGATGCTGTTAGTGTATTCAAGGGATGTACGTGTATTTCTAACGGCTAGGAGGGTTTCAAATTAAAACGTACAAAGAGCGCATGTGGCAACGTCGTGTATTTCGGTACGGAAATTTTACAGTCTTGTTTACTTCAATGTAACTGCAGAGCTAATACACGGATGAAGAAGAAAGCCAAGGAGGCATATTTAAACGTCCAGATACTACAGACATTAAGGAGAACCATGAGGATCTCGTAAGTAGCTATCTGGGGTGGTACCTGAACTCAGGATTTCCAGTCTAATAAGTGTTATCCGTCAATATGAAGTTCGGATTCAAATTTAGTAATGTAACATGACGGTAATTGAAGAGTAGGAGTAAAAAGTTGGCACCAATGCATGGATCAGCCTCTTTAAAGTAGCAGCACTGTTTAATGCCTGTTATTTATTAAGCTGCGTTATAAACACATGTACCGGCTGCAACTGAGGAGCCGGGATAGCGCAGTCGGTATAGCGACTGGCTACGGGCTGGACGAACGACGGGTCGGAGTTTGAGTCCCGGTAGAGTCAAGATTTTCTCTTCTTCACGTCGTCCAGACCGGCTCTGAGGCCCACCCAGCCTCCTATCTGATGGGTACCGGGGGCTCTTTCCCCGGGAGTAAAGCGGCCGGGGAGTAAAGCTGACCACTCACCTCCAACTAGTGCCGAGGTCAAGAAAATATGGATCTATACATCCACTCACCAATACGCCTTCATGGCGTAGTGCTTAATTAGTTAAGCACAGGGCCAACTTTACCTTTACCGGCTGCAACTAAATTGTAACAAAAACCTATAAAGACCTCCACTGATTATACGGGAGGGAGTTCTTCATGAGAAGCTGACGACAGCCTGGTCGATAAATGAATTAGTCTTCTTTTACTGAACCCAAATCCCGTTAAATGAATTTTTCTTTAAAGACCAACTGAAATCGTATCCTCCCTCTATCCTCATGTCTTGCAGGTCGTCCTTCCTTTCGCGATCTCCTACTGAACTCTGTTTACGCATATCTGATCTACATCACACGTTCCACGCCCACCGTCTGTCTATCTCATACGTGTATATGTGCATGTCATGAAAAGTTTAAATCAATTTCTAGAAGCTGCTGTCAAATTTAACTGCCGTTCCCGTAAGAAATATGTTTTCTTCATCTTCTGCACTGGAAACAAAAGAATGAAGCGATTTGGAACGAGATCAAAAGGACAGTGGGGATAAAAAAACAGAATGTAANCTACCCTGAAGATGGAGGCGATACGTTCCTCCGAAACGTCGGTTAACACCACATATACACGGTGCCAAATCCCAGAAGACTGCTTTCTTCAAAAAAACATAAGCTGCATTCATTAACACACCACGAAGCACGGTGACCTCTAAAACTGAAATGAGCATCACTGCCAATGCAATATACAGAACACTGCATGGAAGGCTGGTGCCAGACATTTCCGCCCATACTGGCTCCCGCCCAAAGCTGGACCACTGTTTCACTTGCAATAAAGACCATACTGTGCAGAAAACACTGTCAAGCTACTTCCAGCGACTTCACATAAAATACACCCCATCCACTACTCAGAGTATCAGAACTAAAGGATGCAAACTTGAATGTTTTATACTAAAACGGTAAAGTTGTTCCTCTGATAAATTAAGCACCACGCCATTAAGACATATGGGGGAGTGGTGGTATAGCTCCACAATTCTTGACTCAGGCACTAGATGAATGTGAGTGGTCAGCTTTAACGCCGAAGAAAGAGCCCCTGGTACCCATTCGATAGGAGTGTGGGTGGGCCCAAGAGCCTGTCTTGACGCTGTGAAGAAGAGAAAAATCCTTTTCCTTTGTTGGGGATCGAACCCTGGCCGTCCAGCTCATAGCCCGTCGCTATACCGACTGAGCTATCCTGTAGAAAATAACTTGGTTGTGGAATGTGTCCTACGTCCAACTAAAACAACAGAGCATACTGTACAAAATTAGGTAATTATTTAGATGATACCTACTTGAAACTTTATAGCTTGACTCTACAATTATTCAAAGCCCAGAAAAGGAAAAGGTTACATTTTCAAATTATTTAACTCATTCGCTCTCCAATACTGTACACAGGCTAGTCTTATGTTACAGAAGGAACACGGTTCAGTCTTCAGCATGCTGTTAAGGAGTATATCAATATTACGTTGGACATATCCACCGTCTAAGATATACATGTTTGGGGAGTCGGCTGTAATCCTGTAGCTAAATGACTCCCAGGGGTACAGCGGACAATAAACAAGCCGAGTTTCAACCGTAGGAACTAATCTTGCAAAACAACAGAAAATATATGCAAACACAATGGAAACCATTCTCTAAAAAAACTGTAGCAAGGCCAACACCTGAAACATAGTGTTTCAAATACACGGTCAACAACGGACGGATGGACATAATCTCCCCCCCCCCTCCAATACATATATAATATTCCGCTCCGCGTCCGTTACAACGAGTTCGCGGGAACGCCGATGGAGTCGCCACTTAAACGCTTGCACGTATGCGATGACAATTAACAAGGGCCAAAGGCAAACGCTTGACAAAGTTGAGCCCCAAATCGCTGTTATCCCACAGGCAGTTGTACGTCGTTCCATCGAGATGTCACTCGTAAGATAGAAAGCGCATTTCGATAGATCACGACTTGGCGAAGAATGTTATACCATCAAGTTTTGGAATGTGAGATACGAATAAAACATCACACTTCAGATACATCGCTTTTCATTGGACGTCTCCCTTTCAAATTGTCATGTGAGATATGAATAAAGCATGACATCTCATTGTGAACGTTTCCCTTTCAATTTACAAGTTATAGAGACATCCAGGTCGAGAATGCTATGGCTACTACAGGCCGATAACCGTGTCATCTTTATGCTGGTGGTCCTAGGCACACGAATTTGCGCGTGGGCACTACTAGTTCATACTACAGTGAACCAACCATTTTCAGAAACGTGCTGGAAATAGCCACTGACCAGCCCCATTTGACTCATTAACATGCATCTAGATGTATACTATACACGAATTCGATTTTCCTTCATACCATAAATGAATGAGCAGCATGCCTCCGGAGGCCATACCACCCAGATACTTTTAATGTCACTTTCCACAAAATGTGCCAAATGAATGGCTATGAGGAAGCATCGACCTCAGTCCACAGCACATATATCTTAGGACTAATGCGTTTTTATGAACTTAGTATACATGGCCAACTTCAAAAACCATCAAGCGAATTGTATTTTGGTTTGAACCGGTCATACAGACATCCTACTTTACATAAGGCTCAAACAGAACTTGTACATTCTCTTTAAGAACTGACTCATCGCAAGGAATACAAATCTCATAAACATCTATGGAGTTTTACCTTAATCCTTTTTCGATATGGCGAATACTTAAGAGAAATACAAACAAAAATAATTTAATACTAACCATACAATACATTTGTGTCTGAAACATAACGGATCTGACGACCTTTTTCTTTCCTTTCACGAAGAAAGTATATAATTATATATTTCAGTAGAACTTTACTTTAATGATATAATCGAGCAATTTTAATGAAAATATACAGAACGTTAATCTGATTCAAATCATTGCTTAAATATGGGTCTGCCGAAAATACATAGAAGCCAGAAGATAAAAACGACTGTAATAAAAAGACTTAAACCTATTTCAGAGAGACTGTCTGCAAACTGTCATACGTTCTTTACAAAGTAAAACGAACGCCTAAAATGTAGACTATGCCTGTCAATCTGTGACCCAGTATGAGAGCCTAAACAACTGCTCAGAACTATTCAAAATTCGATATGGGAAACTTCAGTCGTCAGGCAAATTACACAAGGCAATATGTACCACGCGAAAACCTCGTACATGCGTTTCTGCACGTACCCCGAACGTAATTATCAGAATATTTATCGGAGCCAGATATACGAGTATTTAAAACAAAAACTGTTGAGAAAAATGAAATGTATAATCCACGGCAGATATACCTTTGCAGCATCTTACGGATTCCAAGATAATTAAACGACATTTTTCCTGTGCCTCTGATAAGTCGAGAAACGTTGGACTTATTTTGATACAATTTTGTACTCAAGATCCCTTAAATATTTGTGGACGGCAAGGTCTGTCCGTCTGTTAAACAGATTCTTTTAAATTCCATGTTGGCATCTTTCACTAAATGTCAACGGGTAATTCCGATTTGATCCATAATAAAGTATGCTTTATTTGCGGCCATCAACGCATTTTTCCATGTACATCATACACAGTTAATCAAAATTTTAAAGGCAGACCGCAAAAACCTTAATAACTTAAAATGAACATTCTATGCCAACGGCATAGGATACATTCGGAAAATATGAATGAATTAAGAAGGATTTTGGCGGAAGCTACTGCGCCTAGATTAAGACATTTGTCTGGAATGTGGAAATCCGTAAAAACGTCAATTAGGACATCAGAACGTAAAGCCAACACCCGAATCCGTGCTAACCAAAACACCGCTACATCTCATGTAAAATCTAAAAGTATGTATGTTAAGGGTTCGAGTGACAAACGAATTTTATCTGCTCTGAAGTACCTGAAGGTAACTGTCAGTTCTGTCAGTGAACCAAACTTCTTGACAACACACTTGGAAAATATAACTGTTACTTCACTTCACATGATGGCACGGTTTCTTGGACTCCATAACGTCTCCACTCGAACCTTCCTCAAGCATTCTTTCCGACTCATTCTTCATAAACTTCGCATATTTACTCGTTGTTTACTTAACGACGCAGTGACCGGCCTCCGTAGTCTAGGGGTAACGTTCCCACCTCATCACTCAAGGTACGCGGGTTCAAACACGGCGGAGGTCCTGGAATTTTTAAGGGCGGAAAAATTCAGGGAACAAGTCCTCCGGGAGGGACTTTAAGCCGTGGGTCCCGTGTCGTAGCTTTACGGCACGTAAAAGAACCTCATGTCTCAAGGAGACCTCTGAGCCATATTTCTAAGGACACTGCCCGCCCAACAATAGTCTCTAACGCCTCTGGTAGATGGGGGAAGCATCTAGATACCGCTGAGCCAGTAGAGGCCGAACTCGCTGGCTGAGTCGGGACTGATGGCACGCACCAGTACGGGTAGGGTATAGAGACTGGTAGAATATCACAGGGGGACGTATAATAGATCAAACTGGTAGCGGTGCATGGGGAAACCCAGCCCCTCCAACAATAATAATAATAATGACACAGTTAGTAGCGTAGAATAACAGAAACAGCAGATAAAGAATTGCAATGGATGCGGAAGGAAGCACAGTGGGCTAATGGGTGATAACACAGATACCATAAAGAAAAACACAGAAACTTTAACTGACGCTAGTGAGGAGTTTGGTCTAAGAGTAAACACTGAGAAAACTGAGTATATGTTGCTGTCTCGTGAACAAAATGCATGTCAAAATAATGACATAAAGATAAGTTACAATGTTTTGAAAATGTGGCCCGGTTCAAATATTTATGAACAACAATAACAAATGCGTACAAATGCGTTGTACTGCTGGATATCCAGCATGCAGTAACAGGAGCAAAACACAACACAGAACACGATACACAAATATATGTAGGAAGTATGCTCACATAAAAGAGGATTGGTGTAATTCGCGTGTTTGAGTGCGACGTAGGAAGAATCCTGAAAAATTTTTATTATTTAGAATTCATCGTCCTATATGACGAATACAGATTTTAGTCATTTTAGAATGAAGACATTATGGCATGCAGTACAATAGTTTAACGTGCATAAAGACACCTGAGGATGGCACATTAGTGCTGAAACATGTAGTGTGGAAGTGAGGAATAAGGTTAAAAAGTGTACACACTGTAAGACGGTCAGCATAAACAATGGACAAAACGAGGTTATATCTGATCGATACGAACCAAAATTACATTCCCCCAACAACTTTACGTTCAGTTATTTCCTAGCCAGAAAATGCAAATAACCTTACCATTATTCGATCTTATACGCTCTTCATGCAAGGACGCATAAAATATGTCTATTTAAACCAGACGTTCTACATATGCTGTAGTCTATTACATGACCTTCACTTCATTGTACTGACACTTTTGTACGAGTGTTTAAGCATTCGATAATGTTCACGCTTTCTCATTAAGATAACTATAACCAGACGAACAATAAGCAATAAACATTCGTAGAGGAAGTGCTTCACAATAGTATTCTAAGACATGACTGGCAGCATGAAGCTCCAACATGTCGCTCAGAGCCATAGCCAAAGTCAGCTTTATGAAGCCCATAAAACATCATAAAAACATATCTGATAGCGCACGAGCTAAGGGCGTTTTGCAGTTTGCATTCCCGCTTTGTATCTGTTAAGGTCTTAGCCGAGAGATCAGTTTATCCTGTTTCTTCTTATTCTTCGATTGGCCTCCGTTCATCTACGCGTGGATCCGAGTTAGCTGTCAGCGAGCTACAGGCTGGACGACTGGGGTTCGATTCCTGGAAGAAGCAGGGATTCTTTGCCACCCATCGAAAATGGCTCTGGGACCGCACAAGCCTCCTTTCCAATGGACAAAATGGTAGGGGAGTGAAAGTGACCACTCGCTTCCATGTAGTGCCAGTGGTTAAAAATGCGCAAACTACACCTCCACTCCCCCATACATCTTCACGCCTTGGTGCTTATTGAAACACCGGGATAACTTTACAATCCAACCATCAAATGCCAGGAAAACGGGCTAAAATCCATTCCATCCCGAATTTACAATCTCACAGTCTACGTTATCTTGGTGTGCCGCGAAAAAGAAAGGGCCATACTCTGGTGCGGTGGTATGCACTGCCATATATGACAGACTGGGTTTCGACGTGACGCATGGGTGTCAGTGGTAAATGCTTGGGGAGGGACAGCCGACAGCATAAAAGCGACAGAGCACTTGACTTCATCGGGAAAGCAGTCGGTGACGTACTGGAACCAATCTCTGCGACTCATGTAAGTCGCCACTTCAGGATCATTAAAATCCTGAATGGCATCATCTGACCTTAAATGGGAAGTAACTTCATTCGGTCCCATACGGAGACTTGACACGTTCAGATATGACGGTCCTAGCAGCCAGCGGATGTTATAACGCGCGATAAGCATGACAGTTCCATCCAGCGACGAATCGAATTACAGAGGCATCCATCAGAGTGTAATATTAAAATGGATCTTAAAGAAATAGAATCTAAGAGAAAGGACTGATCAAGTGGCTCATGGCAAGGTATAGTTTCGGGCTCTTCTGAAAATAGTACTGAAACTCTGCGTTACGGGATGTCCTGACCAGACAAGTGGCTATCAGCCTCTCAAGAAAAAAGGCTGTTGGAGGTAGTTGCTTAACAATAATGATAACTGAGATCTGTAATGCATAAGATAGTCCATATTAAAAGGCATTTTCCTTTAATGTTATCTACAGAGTTACACAGAAATAAATTCATATGGTGTGCGGTGTGTGGCTATATAGCAGCATCGGTCTAGATCAATGGGTTAAGGTGCTGACACGTCATTTACTCGTGGCACATCAGAAAAGCTTCCATAAGCTGTCAGGATAATCGACTTCGGATATCGAACCTCGGACTCCCCAAACAATCAATCTATTTCTTTACAGATATCCATTTCTTAAATTGGTTCAACAGATAACGACAGACTTCCAATAATAATAATAAGAGTATTGACACTGACATTACAGAAAACATCCAACATAGGACAAAAAGTGCATCAACTTTTGTTTGTTCAATCATCAGACTCCTTAGTTGCTTCCTTTCTTAAAGGGGAATGGAGGGGCGGTTATAACCGGACAACTATAATGGACACTTTACATGAAAACATGGGCGCATCGCGAGCGTGCCTTACGAATTATTTATCGGGACGATTAATGGTTCGTGCGCATGCTAAAGAGAAAAATTAAACACGTTGTATGGGCAGTGCATACTTATGCAAGTGTTAAGGCTTTCGAGATAATTAAATAAAAGCGAACGAAAGCTCCAGGACTGTTACTGTACACTCACATCTAACTTGTGAGATTTGAGGTTCTCACATCTGAAGACGCATCCAGCAGTTTTATACGAGACTACGCGGTATTACATAAAAAAATGGATATATCTTCGATTATTAACTCTTTCTTTTTTCGTAAACATAAGTATGATATGTAAGATTTGAGGCTTTCACGGCGGTGACTATGAAGAAAGCAGACTGCTTTACCGTTTCTCACGGTGTTGTCGCTTGCAGAATTCTTATACTTTTTCTTCTACCCTGAAGATGGGGGCGATACGTTCCTCCGAAACGTCGGTTAACACCACATATACACGGTGCCAAATCCCAGAAGACTGCTTTCTTCATAAGTATGATAATTTTGTTTTTATTGTCTGCATCCTATTGCGTGTATTATAATTAAAAAGTTATTATGACCTTAAATACGTTCCAACCGTCAAACGTACTGACTGCGCAGCAAAGCGTAACACCACGAAAACGGGATCGAATGTAGTAACATTGTATTAACTGAATATATAAGCAGAATATAACAACACCAGCAACCAAATCATTTCTGCATAACAGTAGATGAAGTTGAAAAAAAACCAATACGAAGATCACCTTATGAGTGCAGTCTATTACAACACAGAGACATGAAGCTATCCAGTACTCACAACGATACATTGGTTTGAATTTTAATTTTTAATTCTTAACGGTAAACTTGTAATCCAATCTTAATGCAATTTAAATTATAATTCAATTAATATTAGTAAGGGTATGACTGTACGTTACTGTCTTCGCTCGCTCGGAAGCCGGGATCGTGGGTTCGAATCCCACTCAAGGCATGGATGTTCAGTTTGTGTGTGTGCGTTTTTATGTGTTTGTGTACAGGTAGAGGCCTTGCGACGAGCTGATCACCAGCCCAAGGAGTCCTACCGAACGTGTAAGATGTAGAAAAACCGAAGTGAACGGAGAAGTTCATGGAGGTAGGCCTAGGCCCAGTGGGGCTGTAGTGCCAAGGGAACAAAAAAGACTACGTTATTAAGTTATCTCACTTCATCTGTTACATTTTTTTTTTCCTTGGCACTATAGCCCCAGTGGGCCTAGGCCTACCTCAATGAACTTCTCCGTTCACATCGGCTTTTCTAGATCTTAGACATACGGTAGGACTCCTTGGGCTGGTGATCAGCTCGTCGCAAGGCATCTGTTACATTACGTGTATGAAAACCAAGAGTATGTTTACTATAACACAAAGTGAGAAGTTCGTAGATGTGATGTAAGGTCACGCGTTACAAAGTCACTGATTAGATTGTGTACTTAACGCATATGTGGAGGTCACCCTTCAAGGGTCGAAACATGTAGTGTTAATTTGAAATTAATCAATCAAACATTGTGGCTATTAAGATCTAAAAGTTTGTGACGAAGGTAAACTGCTACAAGTACTATGTTTTTGGATATTATCCATCGTCTTGTCTATTTAAAAAAACCGTCCTGTTTCTTTTTTTTTAAATATAACGTTCCAAAGATTGGATTTTGTCCCCGTCCTCAGGTAAAATCTACTTAGTTAGATCCAATATATAGAGCTAGCCCCTATCTCCGGACTGTGGCGTTTGACGGGTGAACGTAATTAAGGTCTCAATACCTTTTTGATTATGATTATTTTGCCCTACAGTACGATTCGGTGAATTAATTAAATGTGAAATGTGGTCAACACAGATGAGTTTTCGTCTGATCTTAATTCCAAATATGTGTGTATAAAACGGATACTGAAGGAAAGGCAACGAACATATAACCCTCGATGGAACCATGAAAACTATACAAAATGATATGAAATCCCTTGGTTTTTCTGGTATGTCCTCTGTTGGGCTAATTAAATGGCTAATGTTGAAACTGTTAATTGCCAATTTAAGTTCCATTCTTTCCTAGAATATCAGTGCAAGGACAAGAAAAGTCAGTAATGCTGCTGACGTTACATGGACTGCAGAAGTTGTGTAACGTCGAAGCAGACATGGAGATAATACCGACTTACTTGTACCTGCGGGTCCCATCCTGAATGACAAATTCGAATTTACCGTTTAAACATGAACATTAAGAATAATTACCAAGTCATAGTGGAACTGTGTAGTTTTCACTATTAAAACCACACATTGTAAGGTAAACAGATAAAAACATGACACTATACACATCTACATTAACAGATGGACGTTTTCAAGTGAATACAATTAAACTCGGAGATAGCGCCGAAATAACTGTCAGAAATTTCCTTGGCTGGTAAGAAGTCCCTTCGTTGATTGTCCCGACATATGCGAGTGAACTGCATCCAGTGCTCTTATTTCATATTGGCTATGTTAGGCCTAGTTTACGCATCTGAACTGCCTTCTATTTTATATGTTTTCTGAGAGGCCCCCCCTAGAAACAAAGTGCCAACAAACCATTTCAATTTCAGTCGATTGTACGCTCTATCTTAGACTCGGTCTGCTCATAAACTGTTTTGGCAAAGAAGTCTACACTTCTTATTCACACAAATATTTGTGTTTGAAGTTCCTAGTGACCCGGATTAATCACTTCAGTCTGTTAACTGTTCCTAATAGCCCCTTCACAGAAGTTTACTCTTTTTTCAAGCTAACAACGGCTCGTTTTGTCTTTCGACTAAAAAGCAAGCACCATCCAAGCACCACGTGGCTAAGATAACAGTACAGTGACGCAAACGGATATTTTTAAAGGTGGATGGCTACCTTAAGTGTTATCAGCAGTAACTCTTACACCAAAACGAGGTCGGTCTGCTTCCCGTCAATCGTAAGCCATACAAGTCAATGGTGTAAGGACTCCAAGATGAGCATCCCAGGAAGAGCACCTTGCTGGGAAGTTAAAAGGTGGGTGTATCTCACACCCACTAGATTACTGTTGCTCCAGGGGGCACTGCGTTTGAAATAAAAATGCTGATTTGTTGACCAACTTAATCATGAACCCACAATGACAACTTCGCTGCCTTGCATCTAAGGCGTGGAACATGAGGCCTCAAAGACAAATCGAATAAGACAGGAAACGTACGTATAAGGTAATATTTGGAACGCATTCAGATATTTCATCTATGAAATTTGTGGATGGTCATGGCTTCGCTCGCATGGCAACCCCTGCTCTCACTAGCGGAGTAGGGGACACAGCAAGATACTCTTAAAAAAAAGCATTTGGGTCTCGATGTGAAGTATCCGTCATTTTTGTTCGATTCTAATTAAAACTGAATTTTGTAGACAGACATCAGTCAAATTCTCCACCATAAAATGTCATGAAAACCCATCCAGGGGGAGTCGGGATTGTTTCATGCGGACAGACAAAGATTAAAAAGACAATCGGCGCTTTTCAGATAATTTAATTTTGATATGTTATACATAAATAACTGGAATTTAATCAAAACCGTTACAGTCGATTTCGAGAAAATCGTCATTTTGTGTTTTGGGGGCCATCTGAAGGGTCCTTTGTTTTTGGTGCTGGAGTGTTCATATTCACTGGGCACCGACATATGATGGATAAACTCTTATATGCCGAATATGAATAAAATCCGTCCAATCGTCCAAGCGATACCGAGGCACGCACGCACGCGCACACAGATTTAATTCCATACACCGCTCATTCGAATACAGAGGGGCTAAAAAAGTGTAAATCCGCCAAAAAATCTCCAAATCGAATTTTCAAGATCGCAGTGCCTTCTCACAGTGTGTGTGTGTATATATATATACCGCGCAAATGATAGTCAGAATTAAAGGCAATTTTAAGTTCTGGTAAAGTAATAAATGCCGGTCACGATAGCCCAGCGGTCTAAAGCATGCACTGTCTTCACTCGCTCGGAAGCCGGGATCGTGGGTTCGAATCCCACTCAGGGCATGAATGTTTATGTGCGTTTTTATGTGTTTGTCTACAGGTAGAGGCCTTGCGACGAGCTGATCACTCGCCCAAGGAGTCCTACCGTATCTGTAAGATTTAGTAAACCGAAGTGAAACGGAGAGTTTCATGGAGGTAGGCCTAGGCCCAAATCGGGGCTGTAGCGCCACAGAAAAAAAAAGTAATAAATATTTATCTTCATGCTGTTCAACTCATCTGGTCCAACAAACCATTAGATTCCGGATTCATGGCTAATATTCACTTCAGATGTAATCAATGCTGATTCGCTTGTTCCGGATACACTGATCGATATGCTCCTTAATCGTATCACAAGTTGAGGTCGAAGGTCGCCCATAACGCGTCATGAAGAACACTCGTCTACACACCCATTCGTACATCTTCCTAAAACTCTTACAGAAATTCCTGTACTGAACTGTCATTCTTCCGTAAATATCGGTACTTTTCACATCCTCGGGCCACAGAACTCAGATGGTAGAGGGCCGCTCTTCTTTGCTTCAGCCTATTAACGAATCTGTTATTATAAGTTCCGCAGTAATAGAAATGTGTCGATCGCAGTGGCCGTGTGTCTAAGGCATGAACGTTCTTCGCCCGCTCGAACACTCGGATCGTGGATTCGAATCCCACTAGAGGCATGGATGTATGTGCGCGTTTATTCTGTGTGTAGGTAGCGGCCTTGAGAAGGGCTTATCCTCCGTTCATGGAGTTCTACCGACTGTGCAAAAGATCAAGAAACTGAAAAACGGCCAAGGTCCAACAAAAGGATTGCAGAGCCCTAGACATACAAAGAGATAGACAGTATTCGAACTATCACTACTCAAAGGACATTAAAAAAGAAACAGGTGCAAGATTCATGCTGTAAATCTGGAACCCTTTCTCCGTGCTGCCCCCGTAATATTCTAGGTAGATTATTCTTTATGTACAATATACCCTCGCAGAACAAGAAGCAAAATGATAAGACTGAGACCACATCTTGTCTAGGAACGCATTGGAGTCCGATTATATGCTGTGCTGTTTTACTGCACAATCACAATCAGCAAAACGTTCCCCTTTCTTCTCGTCTTGCACTGATGTCAGCCTGCTCTTGTTTCGTTAAAAAAAAAANGAAGGAAGGAGTCGTCAGATCAAGTTCGCAAGACAATGTTCTGAATGTATCTGACACGGAAAGTCCTCATATCCACTCCAGTGACTGGTATTTCACGCGCGCTACATGAATCCATAACGAATAGAATTTTGTGCGGACATTTCCAATGCCAGTCCTTTCCTTTAGCTCTTCACAGCGTCCAGATCGGGTCTACGGCTCTTGAGTGGGCATCGGGGGCAAATTACCACGGCCACCTCCACCCAGCTGCGAGATTAAGCATTGACGAGCTATATCTCCACTCCCCCCATACGACTTCATGGTGTAGTGCTTCCTGAATTAAGCACAAGAGAGACATACTTTCATCTTCCTCTGTCTAGGCGTATGAGGCAGACTCGGTCTTCAAGGCAGTTCGGACCCAACTATGCCCTAAATCCACATATATTGCGTATAACTTATTATTAATGGCAATAATAAGTAAAACGAGATGTTAATACAATTACTGACTTTTTGAACATCATACGCCGTCCTGTTTTTATTTAAAAGAACGTTTCGGAGGCTGGGCTCTGTCTCTGTCCTGGAGTAAAACGCCTACCCAGTGGAGCCCAATCGATTGAGCTAGTCCGTATCTCCGGACACCGGAACCCACATAAGGCAGGATACATCAACCAAACACAACATAAACTATCTGAGGGTGATAAAACAAACATCTGTTAAAGATGTCGACATTTTTCGAAAATGAACTTTCATAAAAGTTCCACAACGTTTTGTTAAGTAAGACTGGTCCTGCTTCAAACTTGAATGTTCATATTGTTCTCCTCGCAGCATTCACGAACATACAAACAGGTCCTACTTACTTACTTACTTACTTACTTACTTACTCATGGAGCTGAGCCCTTCTCGATAAGCCGCCAATTCCGCAGCTACTCAAGAATTTCCCAGCATTTTATGCAACCCGAAGATTCATTACAGTGTTCAAAAGAGTCCTCTACTGGTCCCTATCCTGAGCCAGATTAATCCAATCTATACCATCCCAACCTATATCTCTAAGATCCATTTTAATATTGTCCACCCACTTACGCCTTGGCCTTCCCAGAGGTCTCTTTCCTTCTGGCTTTCCCACCAATATCCTATATGCATACCTATTCTCCCCCATTTGTGCTACATGTCCTGCCCACTCCATCCCTTTTGATCATTCTAATTATACTTTGAGAAGAGTAAAAGTTATGAAGCTCCTCATTATGCAGTTTTCTCCAATCTCCTGTCACTTCATCTCTCTCCGGTCCAAAAATTCACCCTGTTCTCAAAACACCCTCAGTACGCGTAGATTTCAATGCCAAAATAGGGAGGGAAGACATTTTCAAACTAACAATCGGGAATGAGAGTTTCTATGAAATTAATAATGACAAATGAGCCTTCCGCCGGTCACGGTAGCCGAGCGGTCTAATGCATGTACTGTCTTCGCTCACTTGGAAACCGGGTTCGTGGGTTCCAATCCCAGTCAGGGCATGGATGTTTAGTTTGTGTGTGTGAGTTTTTCTGTTTCAGTACAGGTAGAGGCCTTGCGACGAGCTGATCACCCGCCCAAGGAGTCCTACCGAATGTGTAAGATCTAGAAAAACCGAAGTGAACGGAGAAGTTCATGCTGGTACTTTCAAAGAATTAAACTAGAAGCACGGTAGAAGAACCCGAAGGTTCAACTCCACTAGTTCCAAGGCACATTCCTTGGACAATTCCATCTGCCTTCGCCCCTCCACTCAGCCTCATTATGATAACTGAGGAGCTATTTCAAGGCTCCGGTCTAGAACACCGAAATTAACGGCCGTGGGGATTCGTTGCGCTGACCACGCGACACCCTCTATCCGCTAAAGATGGCACTAACTTCGCCGACAAGCGGCGGTCGATCGGTCGGTATAGTTCGCTTGCTGACTAAAACCATGCAGTTTTTTTATCCTAACAACTCAGCTTCCTAAAAATCAATCACAATGGTATCATTCGATCCTCCTCTCGGTCGCTAATGGGTGACTTTCACAGGCGGTTTCCCAATAAAATTCTGTATTAATTTCGTGTCTCTCATCAAATCAGTAGGCCCAGCCCATCGCGGCATCCTAGATTTCACCATCCTGGCAATACCAGGTGAATCACACAAATCACGGAATCCATCATCAAGGCATGTCCTGAATTTCTCACTTACTTTAACCTTCCTATTCCGACAGGAGAACCCACTGTATAGCGAAGTGTCAAGACAGTGTGTGACAAGCAGCGTCCACTGCTAGTCAACACCTAGCAGTCCCTAGGTAACGAACTGTTTGAGGCAGTAGCATGACAACAGCGTCCATTGCAAGTCAACGGCTAGGTAAACATTTATTCTCGTAGCATCGAGAGAGTCGTTTGCATGACAGGAAGGAAAATGGACTATTCGACAAGGTGTCTGCTATTCGGTACGCCAAGGACCTACCTCAGGGAGATTACACCAGATATAACGAAATAAAATCAGACCAAGACGAAGATCAGGTCAGAGAAGTGAGGACATATCAGAGTCGATGGACTAGTCAGGTCGCATCGCCTGAAAAAAGTTATGTCAAGAGTGACTGTAGTGATTGCAATTGTAATCGTGTCCAATAAAACGACTTCCCCAAATCCGTAATCCATTAATTATTTGTCATGGAACCCCGGACACATGACACTATATTCAAATGTTTTTATTGACACTGGCATTTTAAACGTTCAATTTACGTTCGTTCCTCGAAGAGACCGAATGATATTTAAATAAACAGGAAGACTTTCAGGTGTCTGAACGGGTATGTTTTCCTTGAAGGCCTAGAAAAACAAACACAAGCCTCGGTTACGGCGAAACACAATATTGTGCCACCTGTTGTTGCACTGAGCCTTAAAACGCGTATTTATTTTTCTAGCACATAGTTAGTTATAGTTCCTTGCACAGAGTCAAGCAGATTACACGGAAATAGTACCGGTGAATGGAAAAAAAAAACAAGTTTTCCGTCTTCCACCTTAATGCTCTATTTGGTGAAACCGCATGGATCCTACTGTTCGAAATAAAACAAAAGATATGCATTCACCCGTCAGTCCGTTCAGCTCTCAATCTTCTCACAGTTCAGTGGTTTCGTTCGGATGAAACCGGATAATCTGAAATGGAATCTACATTGTCGCAGTGCTACATGCTCATACACTTTGGCGGCCGAGAGCATACCCTATCTGTCTCAAGAATAACGGTACCAAAGCACTAATGCAATATAAAGAATTAATCACGCTTAGTAATTACACGTTTCGTCTCCAAAATGTTCCGAACCATTCAGTGCTTACTGGCACTTTTCTAATAGTTTCAAAAGTGGACTCAAATGCAGTTCGCCATTAGCAAAATGTTTAATAGACATGTAAACATGTTCTGAGACTTTCATGCAAAGTTCTGGTCCCTGTCCTGCAATTCTGTCAAAAAAATTCCACTTGGTCGGTGCACTGAACCCTGAATTGAATCTAAATCCGTTGATCCAAAGCGAAGGACGATAAAACAGGCTCTTGAGAAACGCTAGTAAAACAGAAAGCAAACATACACAAATTAGTTACCTTTCGTGTTCCGTTCTTTTGTCACAAGCTGATAATGAACTCTACATAACCACCACGAGTAACTATGTTATAAAAAAAGTCGAAATTTTAAAAAAGAAATTGAGTTTGAAGGCCTTTTGCCATGCGCGTAAATACAAATGAAGTTAGACCAATTTCTGCAACAAAACTGCCTTCAATAATGTCGATGATCTCAACTTCATTCATAATTCCAGAATCCTACAACAATATTCAAAGAATTACTGTGACTTTTTCCATCGTCCGGAATTCTAGGTAATAGGTAATGTCCTCTATTACCTAGAGCAGTGTTCCGCAACAGGTGTGCCGTCACAAGGTGAAAGGTGTGACGCGAACTTTTACCTATTGTAAGAAATTAATTGTCGAATTTTATTCGTTTTATTTTAGCCCAGTTACCGTGTTTCATATGCTTGTATTTTATTCTCAGTCACTGCACTGATTAAATAAGAGGATGCTTGTTTATTCTTTATTACATGCCGTGATTTTTTATGTACAGTAATATTGTATTCTAAGAAATTAAAAATAAATTATTTACTCACAGTTGTCGTTATATCATAGTTTTCATTATTATTTTATTTTTATTTTTCTCGCATCTACGTGGCTTCTTTGATATACTTGCCGCATGTAATGTGTACGTGTTTTTCCCTAAAACTGCAGGAATTAGCAAGGGTTTCCGTCTTTTATAACATTGTTTTGGTATTTACCCGTTTGTTAGAAGTTAGAGCTTCTTCAACTTTATGACTTTCTTCCTGTAACGATGCACCCATCGATTGTTAGACTTCATTTAAAATTATAAATATTTAAAAAATAAGTCGGTATATGTGTCACTTCTTCCGTTTGAAGAGTAGAGGTCCCGCGTCTTACAATTGTTTCAGTTCTATCACAGCTGTGCTCTGCAGTAGTTCGAAAATTGCGGTTGCTAGTTAGTCTTGCTATTTTCTATTACTATTAGACTACTTTACTTTTTCAAGATGGATAAATTCCTTATACAGTGTGTTCCGTCCACGAGTGCAAGCAGTGAAAGCACTGAGCCCGAGAAAAAGAAACAAAAATTAGTACATCGTCAGTATAGTGATAATTACTTATCTTACTTTTTTTTGGGTGGTGATAAAACGTGCCCAGTCCCGAGTGTATCGTTTGTGGTGGAAAACTCAGTAATACTGCTATGGTTCCCAGTAAATTGAAACGACATTTGTCAACAAAACATTCTTCTCTATCAAGCAAATGTGTCAATTATTTTCGTCGCTTGTTGAACAAAACAAAAAAAGAACGTTAATGACTGCGACAGTACGTGTTTCAGAAAAAGTACAGGAAGCAAGTTATAAGGTAGATGAAATTATCGTAAAGGCCAAAAAACCACACACAACAGCTGAAACGTTGTTAATGCCTGCTTGTAAAGATATGGTGACAATAGTAATGGGTTCAGAAGCTGCTAGTGAAATTTCAACAATTCCTCTCTCTGCTGACACAATCAGTCGCCGAGTTATTGACATGTCCAGTAACACTGAAGCCATTAGGAAGGAGAAAATCAACAGCAGTCAGAAGTTCTCGCTTCAGA
>NW_019721523.1:1569747-1570099 GCF_002891405.2 Cryptotermes secundus
GAGATGAAATTGCAACAAATTATTTTTTTGCAAAGAACTTCCCGAGCGAGCCACCGGCGAAGAAGTATTTCGTGTCACTAATGAATATGTGTTACATAATGAATTAAAATGGAAGGATTGTGTTAGTGTTTGTACAGAAGGAACCGCTTCTATGACAGGCCGTGTTAAAGGATTTGTAGCTAAAGTACGCAAAGTAAATCCTAAGATACGATGCGATCATTGTCTCATTCGCCGCGAAGCCATTGTTGCTAAGTCTTTACCATCTTCTCTGAAAGTTGTGCTGGACGAAGTAGTAAAAGTCGTGATCCTCATCAAATCGCGGCCCCTAGATTCGCGGCGGCTGTTTTGTTTT
>NW_019721523.1:1570584-1576855 GCF_002891405.2 Cryptotermes secundus
AGGAGAAAATCAACAGCAGTCAGAAGTTCTCGCTTCAGATCGACGAGTCCATCGATATTAGCGGCCACGCACAACTTCTTGCTTACACTCGATACATCGATGGAGATGTAATTGCAACAAATTATTTTTTTGCAAAGAACTTCCCGAGCGAGCCACCGGCGAAGAAGTATTTCGTGTCACTAATGAATATGTGTTACATAATGAATTAAAATGGAAGGATTGTGTTAGTGTTTGTACAGAAGGAACCGCTTCTATGACAGGCCGTGTTAAAGGATTTGTAGCTAAAGTACGCAAAGTAAATCCTAACATACGATGCGATCATTGTCTCATTCGCCGCGAAGCCATTGTTGCTAAGTCTTTACCATCTTCTCTGAAAGTTGTGCTGGACGAAGTAGTAAAAGTCGTGATCCTCATCAAATCGCGGCCCCTAGATTCGCGGCGGCTGTTTTCCGTTTTGTGCCAGGCAATGGAATCAGAACACACTACACTCCTACTACATACAGAAGTACGGTGGATATCACAAGGAAAAGTGTTGACGCGAATATTTGAACTTAATGAGGTACGTGCATTTCTGACTGTTGAGGGGCATGAGTACGCGGATTTATTTGCAGAGGATAAATGGGTATGCAAGTTGGCATATCTTTCCGATATTTTCGTACACTTGAATGAGCTGGACAGAAAGATGCAAGGTAGCAACGAAAATATTCTAACTAATATGGATAAGATACAAGCATTTGCAAATAAGCTGAATTTGTGGATACAGAGAATTACAGATGGGTCGATTGAGACGTTCCCGACTGTGCGGCCATTTGCTGAGGGCAATAAAGTGATGATGAACAAAATTAAAGAAGTTTTAAAAATGCTGAAGCAGAAATTCAATAAGTATTTTGGAGAGAGAGTACAAGATTTCGACTGGCTTCGTGATCCATTGGTTACGAATTCAGAACATATTCCGATTAATATACGTAAAAGAGGAACTCGCAGATTTAAAAGCAGGCAGAACATTAAACTAAAACTTCTCGAAGTGCCTTTGAATACGTTTTGGTTGGCAATAAGGAGTGAATACCCGGCTATCTCCGAGATGGCAGTTAATGTGTTATTGCCACTTTCAACTACATATTTGTGTGAACTGGGCTTCTCGACGTTAACTGAAATTAAGACATCAAAGAGGGAGCGGCTCAAATCCATCGATGAAGAAATGAGACTTGCGTTGTCAACGATTCCACAACGGATCAGTGGTCTGTGTGCAGCTAAGCAAGCGCAAGTATCACATTGAAGACATGAGGAGAATTATTTACTTTAATAGTAACAGAAGTGTATTTTCTACATTCTACAGTGGATTAAAGTTCATTAACTGTTAACAAATGCACGAGTCGATTTCTGTTTAATGATAATAATATTATAGTAATAAGTTGATCACGTTACGTATCATCTGATATCATGCGTTTTTGATGGGAATAACATTCTGGTGTGCCGTGCTGAGTCGTGGATATTTCATGGTGTGCCGCGAGTATAAAAAGGTTGCGGAACACTGACCTAGAGTGTCCTCTATTACCTAGAATTCCAGAAGATTGCAAAAATCCAAAAGCTCAGTAATTCTGCGTGTCATCCACCACCGTCAGAAGCCTTTAAAATCTACTTATAATACTGCTTAGAACCGCCATCCAGTTGCATGAACATCGGCCTGAGTTCGAAACTCTTAACTATCAAAATTATGAATGATCACTCGCAGACGGAGACAGGTCTATACGAGTATGTGAGCCCCGCCTACTTTCCCTTCAAGAAGCATTGTTAAAGTAGTAAGTATTTCACAAATTGTACATTATTTGCTTATCTGAATTATTATTTCAGTCATATTACAATACATAATAACCTGTAATCACTGAACATCCGTTTAGGGGGCCGTTGTGCCTACTGTCCTTTTGAAGTCTCAAAAAAGGAAGCAACTGAGTATACACGGCCATAACTATATAACACACATCAGTTTTCCAGGTGTTTCATACTCTTATTACGCGTTTCCTCTAAACGAAATTCCTTAATAAAACTGTTATACGCCTATTACAAAGATACCGTTCTTATTCTACTCATTTCTACAGAGTTTCCCGAGTCTGTTAAAATGTGATGAAGCGCCATCCATCTTAGAACCTGGATCTCTAGATATCCTGCATATGAAATTTCGCCCTTCAGCATTAGCCGATCGACTATGCTTCCTCAATTTTCCCTTCTCCTCCCTCTCGTTTTGTGTGGCACTACAGACCAATGTGGTCGAAAGCGTCCGGTTTTCCTGGTTCCAGAATTTTGCTTACAGATATATGGCACGGCTCCTCAAACGAGGAACATTCCCGCTCCAATGCCTCTGCACATGCAGGACAATATCGCAGACATACATCCATATCCCGACTGGGATTCGAACCTATAATCCCATTTTCAAGTGGCAGAAGACTGAACATATCAGACCGTTCAGTCAATGTGATCGGCACTTATAAGTTGTATAATGAAACCTATAAGGCTATAATGACTACAATATGGGACACAAGAACTGAAAACATAATTCTGATGAGTAAACCTCTTTGGAAACGTCCACTTGGAAGACCAAGAAGGATATGCGACGATTACATCAGCACGGATCTTAAGAAAGTAAACTGAAATATCTCAGAGCTGAATCCAATGGTGGACTTTGATATTAATGGAGCCTAAACTGCCGGTCACGGAAGCCGAGCGGTCTAAGGCATGTACTGTCTTCGCTCGCTCGGAAGCCGGAACCGTGGGTTCGAATCCCACTCAGGCCATGGATGTTTGGTGTGTGTATGTGTTTATACTGTGTTTGTGTTTAGGCAGAGGCCTTGCAACAAACACTCGTCCAAGGAGTCCTACCGTCTGTAAAATGATCATGAAACTGAAAATCAGAGGCCAGGGCTGTAGAGCCAGTAAAAAAAAAAAAACAAAAACAAAAACTTTCGGATTACATGCGACGATTGTCAACAATTCAAAGGTCTAAAATATGTTCGGCGTTTGAAGGACTAACTCGCACAGAGGAATAAAATGAATGTTGGTTACTTTCACACTAAAACTGTATCTAGGGACAACAATCGGTCAAAGCAACTTAAGTACAGAACGTCTAAATTGTAAGGCACGCCATTAAAATCTGAGAAAAGATGTAAGTTACATACCATGTTGGCAATACTGAGGCTCGGCACGCGACTAACTTTAAACACCAAGCATACGCTACGTAAGTGGATAAATTATCTTTGCACATCAACCTGATCTGACGTTGGATGACTGGATCACTGGAATATAATGCTTGTGTTGAGATTATGCAACATCTGTACCGAGATTAACGAAAGATATCTTCAACAGACATGTTAAAATCTGAATGAATCACCTGAGTGTACACAGATTTCAAAGGTCACTATCCAGATATTCTCTTGCATTCGCTTCCGGAGATAATAAAACAACGCATTTCTTTAAAAAAACTGATTCTGACAATATACCCCAATTATACAAATGATCATGTCTCAGGTTACTGGTCTATGCTGCTCATGTTAATTTATTGAGACAAAACATAAATACCATAAAGAAGAATGCAAACTCGAGTATACGCTAATAAGATTTTCGGCGAGTAAATTGGCTCAGGCGTTAATGCTTCAGACTTGTATTTGGGTGATGTCCGGCTCGAAGCTCGCCCAGGTCACGAACTAGACTGACTGAAGGGGTTCGTGACTTTCCTCAGTCTTTGAAAAGAAATACCGACCTACTGCCTCAAATCAGGCTAGAGCTTCCTTCCATTTTTTTTTTTCAAATTCATTACTCATTAACCATCCTATCATTGGACACTGTCAAGCCAATCGTAAGAACTACTGACAGGTCTGCTACATAAAACACAAACAAGTAAAGGTGGTTTGCCTAGAAATTGATTGATTGATCAGTAATCTGTCAGATGACAGGTCCACAGTCTCTTCCAAAACAGTTCCTCCACTTAATGTGATCTTCTGTTTTTGGAAAGAGACTATCCAGGAAAAGTGATAATGTGGTAGTTTTTCCATTTGCTTTCCACATCGCAGTACAACAGCCGTTCAAACCACTCTGGTCACGCCTGTTGCTATACGAACTTGAACCATCTCGAGCATCATTTGTTCTGTGCTTCAAGTCGCTGCTGATGACGCTGCTTCCGGCATCAGTTTTTGGTTTTTGGTGTCTCTCTTCGTCTGATGCCTACCCTTTGACCTGTCCAGCAAGGGAGGCCCTGCCAGTAGCTACGCTACCGCTGGTATAGCTCTCAGGGTCCTTGGCATTGTATTGGCCTTGTATTTCTAGGCAAGGAGTTTGCCTAGAAACACACGCATAGAAAATATGTGCATATCTACACGTCACCATCGCTAGGAAGACAAAATCATACTAAAATGAGAGCCAATATATCCTTTGAAATGGTGGTAAAGTTCGAATATATCGAAACAAGGATAATAAATCCAAATTAGATTCCCAAAGGAGTTTATAACTCAGGGAATGTTTGCTACCATTCCGTTCGGAACGTACGAGTACGAGTACGTATTATTTTCGCGTGCAGCTAAAAACAAAAATACATTATAAACTATACAACTATGATTCTGTCGTTTAATCTAGGCGTGCAAGTTCAACGTGTTCGAGAAAAAATTGTGCAAAGCGTGTGGGGACCAACAGAGACGAAATAACGGGAAAATGAGAAAGACTGTACAATAAAGAGCTTCATAATTTGTACTCTTCACGTGTCATTATGTGACGAAATCAAGGAAGATGAAACGGGAGCGACACGTAGCAGACACTGGGATCAGTTCCCCTTTCGAATCTATTCTGAACAGATCTAAATCAACAGAACACACTTCCCTGAGACCCATCTTACTATCTTCCAAACACAATCATGATCTCGTCTCCTGAAGTCTCGCCGATTCAATAGTCCAAATAATATGAAAAGTATGTACGTCAATGTAACTCTCCGAATTCCATAAATCAGGCAAAACAAAGCAACAGTTGCGCGACTTATACCGAATATTTTCATCGCAGTTAGGCCTAAGTGTAAGGTAAAGTTGTTCCTATACTTGACTAATTAAACACTACACCATGAATACGTATGAGAGAGTGAATATATAGATCCACGTTGGAGGTGTGGTCAGCTTCACGCCCAGGCCGCTTTACACCCCGGGGAAAGAGTCGCCGGTACCCAATGGATAGGAGGTTGGGTGGACCATAGAGCCGGTCTGGACGACGTGGAGAAAACTCTTGCCCCTACCGAGACTCGAACTCCGACCCCTCGGTCGCCCAGCCGGTAGCTAGTCGCTATACAGACTGACCACATTTTCCTGTAGGGGCATATTAGTCGTACAGTAAACCCTCGTTAATCCGGAAGTCGGATAATCCGGAGCGAAATATGAAAAATGAATAACGCTTTTCACAGTTGAATACATATTTTAAAAGACACGTGGTATTTAGGAAGGCAGATGAGTCACTTGTCTGTTCAGACAAAGTTGATCGTTTCTTCACACCTGCATTATTACGTTCAAAAACAAGGACAACTTCTGAGTCTTCTAACGATGAAGAAACGTACTGTATCTTCATGATTTTAATAAAGGCTTCATGGTAATATTTTGTTATTTATTTCCGTCGGCACTACTTTCATCATTAAATTTTCCATTTATTTGTCTTCTAAGTTTCTTTTCTGTCTTTTGGGGCTATCTTTTGCTTCAATAATCCGGATGACCGCCCTACAATTACTCCGGATTAGCCAGGGTCTACTGTATAATGATATCGGTAATACCGTTAAATGTGAAATAGGTTTTTGTGCCTCGAAAGTATTTTATCGCTCTAAAATTCCGTCAATTAGTTTATTGGTATTTTATTTATTTATTAAATTATTTTACATAACTTAATCAGTAGCGGAGGTTACATAACTGGCATGGAATACAGTAATGTGAATGGTGTACCAATAAGGACGAGTGTAAAAACAGTAGTGGCTGAGGAAAAGCACAAAATCCTGAAATCACAATTAAGGATACTATTTTTAGCCTACTTTCCTGACGTATGCTTATGCGATCGCCATGCTGTCTGTGAATCCCCTTCCATCAACTTTTAAATGGCTGAACCAGTTTTTATTAAATTCGTCATGTATGAGGGGCAGTCAAATGAAAACGGGTCAGAAGCCAAAACATATTAAAGAACATTTCTTACCTCAAAAGTAATCTCCAAAGCTGTTAACACATTTATCCCACTGGGAGATAAGACGGTCAGTCCCATTCTTGAA
>NW_019721523.1:1577460-1688293 GCF_002891405.2 Cryptotermes secundus
TCATCATTTTAACGACTTTGGATTTCTTCGGTTGGGGAGAATTCACGTGTCTCCACTGTTGGCTCTGCCGTTTGCTATCGGGTTCAAAATGGTAGCACCAACTTTCGTCCCCAGTGGCAATACGGAACAGAAAAGCATACTCTTCCTCATGGTATCGTTTCAAGTGACCCAGTAATGCAGCCATTCTCTGAATCTTCTGTTCCTCCGTGAGTTGATGTGGAACCCACTGCGCGCAGATTTTGCGGTACAGCAGGTGTTCTGTCACAATGGCGTGTACGGAACCGTGACTTATTCCCATCAAAAGACTAATTTCTTCAACAGTGATCCGTCGGTTTGCCGGGATAATACCATCCAACGCAGCAATAACATCAGGAATGATGACACGATGAGCCTGTCGTGGGCGAGCATCATCTTGCAGTGACATAGTCCCTCTCGGAATCTCTTGTGCCACGCCAGCACACGCGAACGTGACATGCGACGATGAATTTCTCGTCCTCCTACTCCTTCAGCAGTCAAAAAGCGCAATACACTTCGCTGTTCTTCTTTACCCGCCTCCATTACTTATGTTGGACAACACGTAGCGCTAACCTTACTTACAGCACAATAAACAAACGACTAGTGTGCAAGGGCACGTTATCACTGTGCTCTGACGCGTCCCCACCAGATGTTCGTACCATAAGCAAATTCCAGTGTTACCAACTTGCGCGCCGTGAGAGTTATGCGTGGTGACCCGTTTTCATTTGACTGCCCCTTATATATCATGACACCTGAGCCCATCTCAGCGACGTACTTCATAAATCTCTCCCATCGGTCTGCGTGTCTGTATGTGTATCCCTCCTATCGTTGCTAGTTATTAATGTGACAGCTTGAAGTCTAGTAGAAGCTCACGGATATTTCGAAGATACGCACTGCAACCAACTTCAGGGCCGAAGACTAGGCGAAGCGTGCAAGGAGTAACATGATAACAAGAGGAGCTGACTGCTCACTTTGCTCACCCTTCCACCTTGAAGATAGATAATGACATGCAGTATTTAACTGTGGAGAGAGAAACCACTGACACTGTCGTAACAGAATGCGGAGGTTCATTACCGCTAATTCAATCAAAAGCTGTCAATGGGCATGATCCTGAGCTACTGCCACCCACTTCCCATCCCCGTAACCCATTTTCCTAAGGTCCACTTCCTCCCCGGTCATCCTAATGGCCGATTCCTTGCAAAATTACGTGGGTATTCTCTATTTCCCCCCGACGTAGCCACCTGTATAAGCCACCAAGTTGCTCGTTATATAATACCGAAAGGCGCTCATTTTCCTCGGCCTTCTAATGTAGATATACTTTCCTCGGCACTTTGTTTTCAGACACTTGCAATCTAGGCCCTTCTTCTCTACGTGCAAATCGTGACAGATTCACTAGATTCACTACTCAGTGTCCCTATTACTCTCAAATGCTACACCACGAAATATTTTACATCCCGGGGGGGTAAACTGCTACTGGGATTCACAAATATGGAATGCCAGTAAAACAATGGTTCATCAGCATGTAAATGCATGACGATATTTATGCAACTCACGACACAACAGCAGTGGCAGACGATTCGAAGAAACTGTACGGCGACAATGCTTTATAAGCCATAAATCCTGCATGAACTTATGCAGGATAGAACACGGCTCTGCACAGTGGAGGCAGTTTCTACAGGCTCAGAACCAAACGAGCTTAAACGGTATGATTCACAGTGCTCACAAGCGAAATTCTTATTGTTTACAATTCTGTTAAAACAAATATACGAAGATGCTCCAGTTGCTTATCTAGCTATTCCGTTATTACAAAGGCGCTGTAGGAAAGCGAATTACACAATGCATCGATTTTAAAAGCTTTTATTTTATCATGGTTGTCAAAATGAAACAACGCAAGACTGTAACAGATAAGTCTGTGAAGTTATATGATCCACCATACTTTAAGAAAGTTGTGGGAGGAACCTGGCGATGTCTGCTTTATCTAAACACAAGAGAACGGGTAGGGGAGCTCATATAAGTAGGCTTATACACAGTGTGACAATTAAGTTCCCGAACTGAGGCCATAAAAACATACAAAAAAGGTAAAAAATATTCATCACTCAATATAATCCCCGACCGCTTCCGCACAACGTTTACATCGCTCATACAACGAACCGAACGCCCGAGAAAACTCTTCTTCCCGTATCGCGTTCAGTTCTCTCGTCACAGTCTGCTGGATCGATTAAGCAGCCTCGAATCTCGTCCCTTTCACCGCAATTTTTAATTTAGGAAATAAGAAAGTCAGCCGGCGATAAATCCGGGGAGCAGGATAACACGCGGATGCCTCGTTTCGCCAAAAACTCGGAAGCAACGACCGAATAATGAGCCGGTGCACTGTCGTGCAGAAGATACCAGGACCCATTGTCCTGAAACTCAGGCCTAACGTGATGAACTCGAGCGCACGGTCCCTCTACTGATCCCTGTCCCTTCTTTTAACACCCGAACACTCAAAGTTCGATCTTGGGCCAAATACTTTTGAATGACTTCCGTCAATTCTGTTCTGGAAGCTGTAGGACAGCCTTTCCGTTCATCGTCTCCTTTTAACGACTCCCGCTCTTCTTTGAACCTTTTATGCCATTCAATCACACTTGTTCTCGATAAACATTCTTCACCGCACGCACTTTTCAACATTTCAGTAGCTGTTTTCTTTAATTTTACACAGAAGTTAATCGCTGATCTTCGTTCCATTTTGAAACCTTTGACACGACGAAAAACCTAACTTCACCAAAACAACTGTAATCCTCATATGCATCAACCAAACAAATTGAAAATTGCACATCATATAAATAAACGTTCTCTCTAACTAGTCCCGTCATCCCCTTTAGACGGTGTTAGTATTATTAACGTAATATTGTTTATAAGAATGTGCTACAGAGGGCCGCATGGGCATTGCCTAGGCTTATCAAAAAATTATACTTACTGAAGCCTTAGACGTGAGTCTTCATAAAAACGTTAACATTCATGTTCATGACGAAATTAGGAGATGCATAACCTTTAGACATGCCTCTTACTGATTCAGTTCGAGCATGACTATCCTGTCTACTTACCAAAATGCCTAAGTTCAGAATATACAGAACAGTAACATCAGGGATTCGCACGTGTGGGTGTCGAACGAGAGCTCTTATTCTTGGGGGTGGGGGTGAACATAAAGAGTGATTCTAAATTACTGTCGGCGTTTCCATCGCCTATAAACGGAAACCCCGACAATAATTTAGAATCATCTTATAAATTACATGAGTTTCAAAACAAAATGACCCTACGGAAGAGTCAGTACACAGTCACGAGAAACTTCTTGATTTATGCTGGTCATCTAGTATAGTTAAAATTGTGAAATTTATCAAGCTAGGACGGGCTGGGGATGTGGATACGATAAACAACACAAGCACTGCTTATAAAATGCTGGTGACGAAACCTCTTGGAAAGTCGATAAGGAGATGGGAGGATATAAGTAAGGATTCTAGGACACAAGTTGTGAGAACGAGAAGTGGATGGAACTGGCTCCTTATTAAGTCAAGTCGCAAGGGTTGGTATTAAACGCGTTCAGTTTCCAAGTTCTGTTACCATAATGTCGGTTAGTTAATTACTACACCTCACAGTAACTTCTCGGTTAGAATCATCAAAAGGAGAGAGAAAAAAAAGAAGGAAATATATATATATCACGCTGCTTTCATTTGACAGTTTTACATTCTACACAGAAACGCCTCCAACAAAAGCACTACTCTTTTCGAACCTCTACTGGCTGGCTGCTTCAAAAAGTGGAGACAGATAAGGCGTATGAGGCAAGCTGAAGTTCATGATATATGGAACGCATGCTAACATAGCTCGTCCTGATAAGTACGTGTTCCTGTGGCACGGGACAAAACAAGGAGCCTGGTTACATATGGCAACATCTCCTCAAGGTTCGGCCACACAGAGCGCTACGCTATGTTCGCTACGTACGCTGTGTACACTCTGCGGCGCAGCTAACATAGGGAACATAGCGTACGTAGCGTACGGAAGTCTGTGTGGCCAGTCACACTGGCAATAAAGGGAGATATTTTTCTGTTCGTATAGCGAACACAGCATACGTAGCGCTCTGTGTGGCCGAACCTTTACAATGCCGCGTGTTATTGAAAACGGTACGCCCCCACAAACAGAATTCTTCACAATCAAAAATGTTTCTTTTAGTCATGACAGTCCTAAAATTGGTCAAAATTTAGATACTGGAATGTTTTTGGTCTGAACTCTCCAACATTTAGGGGAGGAAAAAGTTTCTTTAGCAGAAGAGGTTCCAGCCACATTCTACAATTGACCGGTGCGACTTGTTATACGGCCTATATACCCTGAACAACGTTAGACAGAAAATAGTACAAACGCTCCTGTGTAAGAAAATATGACGCCCAACTGGGGACAGAAAAACAAACCTGTGTGTTGGAGCTCTTCCAGACATACTTTCGGGAGAAAAATTGATGGAGAGACAACTGAAACACTGAAAATAAATGATAGCATCTCAAATTACGTATTTGGGAAATGTGTGGAAATACACTCCGTAATTCCGTGGTAGCGTAGGTGGTTGACGCGCTGTGACACAAGCCGGGAGGTCGAGGGTTCGATTCCAGATGAAGTCACTAAGCTTTCCATTGACTTAATTCTTACAGCCGCACTATGGCCCTGGGATCGACCCAGAGATGAATACCAAGAATCCTGGGGGAAAGGGTAGCCGACGCGTAAGGCTGACGTCACCGACAACTGTGTGCCGACTGTCTACAAAATTTGGAAGCCTCGGCGTCTAACAACCCTAAGGGCCTCTACGACCTCTTACAGGGGTAACTTTACTTTTTTTTATTGCTAGTGGGGTGGGACAAAGTCCCTTGTACTGCGGCCACTCCTGGCCTATTATACCTGCCCCAGATAGGTGAGGTTGATTGTGGAGCAATTGGTGGAATGAAGATTGGCAGGGGAGAAAACCTGCCACAGCACCATTTTCTCCACCACAAATCCCACTTGACCAGACCTGTGATCGAACCCGGGCCGCGGCGGTGGGAAGCCAGCGACTAACCGCTTGAGCTATGGCGCGGCCCAACTTTACCTTACCTGTTTGAATTCTTACAAACTTGCGCTGCACGTTGCTCAAAACAACTAATTTTATGACATTACAAATTACAACCCTTCTCATTATACAACATTCTCCACTTGCCTACTGCTTTACCTACCTTACGCCCAAATATTCTCCGAGTACAAGAAGGGAAGTAACAGGAGAATGCCCGAATGGTCGCGGTCATGTTTCGTATTCGGGAGATTCCAGATTCAAATCCAGGCCGGAAGACCGATTATCCTGATATTTGCTTGTAGTTTTACTCAGTCTCTATGAGAAAATACGCGAATAGTAGGCCTACCACAAGTCAGACGATTGCTTTCTTCCACATCCTTTTCAATTCACTACCCACTAGCGTAGCCGTCGGCAGTATATTCTAATCTAAGCTACTGGCAGCATCGCTGTAACAATACGTACGAGAATTTGGATAAGAATGCATAATGAACAGCTTCATAATTCGTAATCTTCACCAAACATCACGTTCATCAAAATCATGAAGGGTGCTATGGGCGGGGGCTTGTGGGAGATATGAAATGCATACAGAAATTTTGTCTGAAAAACAGAAAGAATGGAACTACTTGGAAGACATAGGAGTTGAGTGGAGGGCAATATTAATAAGGATCTTAAAGAAGGGTTTCATCTGGCTCATGACAGGGAACAGCGGCTGGCTCTTGTATGGACGGTTATGAACCTTCGCATTTCGTTAGAAACAGTTCCTTTTATTAACTGTTATCATCTCAAACACAAGTTCGCTCCATAAAGTTAGCACCCTTCTCTGTAACATCTTCAATCTATCGCCTCCCTTCAATATGCTCCGAGACCAAGTACCATACCCATACACAACAGGTAAAACTGAACCGACAGAAAGCGGTAACATGTCCCACAGCTGAAAGCCATTCCGTTTTCAAAGCGACCGAGTAAATTATAATTTTGCACATTTTACAGGCATAAGACGGAAAGCTAAAAACACTCCGTGGCTTTAGTCCGCAAGCGAACTATACCGACCGAGCGACTGCCGCTTGTCGGCGAAGTTATTGCCAACTTTAGCGGATAGAGGATGTCGCGTGCTCAGCGCAACGGATCCCCACGGCCGTTAATTTCGGTTTTCTAGACCGAAGCCGCTATTTTTCCATTCAATTAGCTCCTCAATTATCCTTACGAGGCTGCGTGGACCCCTGTTCCAGACCCACTACTTCCCAGATAATCTGGTAGCGCCGAGAATCGAACCCGGGATCTCTGGATCTGTAGCCAGGAACTCTGACCACTATACCATGCGGCGGTCCGGAAAGCCAAAGAATTCAGAAATACATTTATCAAGTATTCCAAAAATAATTTGGGTCTGTCCCTATTAAATCGAATTCCAATGGTTATTATGTGTGACGTTACTACATGACGTCATTTTACGTCATTAAGTGGGTGGCTTACAATTTGATTCACAATGCACTACAACGACCTCCAGAACTTAGTTCCCTATTAGTCAAAGCCCGTCTGTATCGCTCCACATTAAAATCCCTAATCGTTCAGCCACGAAAACAACGAGCCCTCAGTATGCGCGAGCATTTACTAGCACTAGTAACTTCTACAACCATCCGCCTACAACAGTGTTCGATAGCAACGCTCAATGAAATCAACCCTACAACAGCGCCTGTGTGGGTCAATACTGACACTGACATACAGAGAGAACGTCATGAATACGATATGCGTGGAGTTCGTGTGTAGTATGCCTACCCAGAGCGCTCACTACATGTCAGCATTCCCAACCCCGTCATGTCACATGAACATTCACTATTATTACACGAAATCAATACTAATTACTGCCTGAATCAGCTCTGCTGTTTTGCGAGTTAGGAAATGCAGATCTGCTTTAAAAAATACTGGTTGCGGGTTGTGGCTATAATAACAGTAATTTATTTTACTGCTGCTAGTAGCATCACATCACCTGCAACAAATGCGCGTGTTAAATGGCGATAACTGCTTACAGGGCGGACAATTTCGGCTAACCATACACTCCATTTTTTGCCATGAACATTTCTGTAATCTTCGCTTTTATTAATACACAGCCGTATATTATTCTGAAGTCCCGTTTGGATGCGGGATAGAATACCTCCACCGTAGCCCTGCGAGTCGTAGAAGGCAACGAAAAGTGAACCCCGTGTCTGGGGGTATAACTGGGAAACCCTACCACTGGGAGGGTCATAAATACGTAGACCAGGTCCTACAGGATGGGGGTTCGACGCAAAGCTAACAACCTTCCTACTACTGCGAAATCCAAAGTAAAAACCGGATGATCTAATTTAAGACGGAATGGACAAGCCTGGCAGAATCTTCTAAGGAAGGCTATGGCACAAAAAGGGGGGGTTGTCAATGATGATATTATTCCGAAAAATTTCAGGCGCAATACCTATAAATGGGTGAACTTCTGAAATAATTCCCAACCTTACCTACACTTCAAAATCAAGTATTCAATGAACATATACACGACCAGAAAGGGAAATTTGTTTCCGCCAATAGTCAAAACTGCAACGTCAACTGAAGCACAAGTGAGGCCGCCGCCTGGTGGTCCTATCAATAATTATTAACGTAACGACATAATGGCAAACCTTAGACTTCATTTGGATAGTTTAAATGCCTGCGTGATAGAATAAGGAACTAAGATTTTCTATTCCTTTCATATTAATTCGTTTGTTATGAAAATATCTTCTTACATAAGAAATCGTTTCCTCTATTGGTCTGTCTGGTTTCTAGTAGACTACATGAGTTTTACAATGCAAAGAGTGATTTATATCCACGGCTACATCGCTGCTTCGTAACTGTTTAACATATTCGCCGCAGTTTTCTTGCTTGGCAACAGTTTCATGCATCAAGTGGCCACGCTGATCAAATGAAATGGGAAGATCATTACGAATTGTGAACTTCGAAGGAGACAACAGCTGCCTGAATCGTGGCATTCATTCATTCATTCATTCATTATTGGATGGGGTGGGTTTCCCCATGCACCGCGACCAGTTGTTGATCTACTGTACGTCCCCTTTTGATATTCTACCAGTCGCCATACCCTTCCGGTACTGGTGCTTGCTATCAGCCCCGTTCAGCCTACTTGTTCGGCCCCTATGCTCGCAGTGGTACCCGATACTTCCCCCATCTACTGGAGGCATTGGAAACTACTTGGGCGGGAAACTTTTTACCTAATTTTGCTCAGAGGTCTCCTAGAGACATGAGGATCTTTTACGTGCCGTAAATCTACGACACGGGACCCACGGCTTAAAGTCCCTCCCGGAGGACTTGTTCCCTGAAATTTTCCGCCCTTAAAAATTCCACGACCTCCGCCGGGTTTGAACCCGCGTACCTTGAGTCATGAGGTGGGAACGTTACTACGGAGGCCGCTTGAATCGTGATATACTGACTGTGAACTGTTTCATCGTCACGTTTATATTCTTTTTCCACATGTCATAACATTGTTAGGGTTGATTCGTATTATCACATTTTCCTTTTCCACAACAAACGGCTTACTAATGTTGCAATTCGCTTTGGTCAGATCTAAGTCTGAGTTAAGTTTAATTGTGCTTGACTATGAGTTGCGTGGAACTCCATTACGATTACCGAAACCAATAAACTTCAGAGCATACACAGAAAATTTTCAGCCACTTACAACAGTAGATATCTTTAAAATTTTCGGTACTTCTAAGATAATTTACCAGTAAACTTAAATTAGCAGATACTGCATACCAAGCATCACCACTGAGACGTTTTATTCCTAATATACATCCATAATGGCGTTAAATGTTGCCCCTAAGTTCTTAAGCAGCAGGGATTCGTGTTCCAGCTTCGGCCGTACGCAACTTTTCAATGTTCAATTGACCTTCCAGTCACTGTCCTTCGGCTAGATGTACTTCTGCTGCAACTAAAGGTAAAGTTGTCCTTGTGATTAATTAAGCACTACGCCATGAAGGCGCGTGGGGGAGTGGAAGTATAGAGCCACGTTTTCTTGACCTCCGCACTCAATGGAGATGTTGGTCAGCTTTACCGCCGGAGAAAGAACTCCCGGTACCCATTGGATAGGAGGTTGGACAAATACAGTTTGTAAATCTAAAAATATTCTTCGAAACTTACGTTTAAATTTAAATAATCTGAAAAGACTTAGCTTCTTCATTGTTTATTTTCCTTCTGTTCATGTGTTTGTTTTTGCTGTTGTCGTTTCGTATTCGTGTCGACTCTGCGATAGGCTCCCGGCTGTTGATTCGCGCCGTCGCCATATCTGTAACTGTTGACTTGCAAATACTACTTCATACCTAATATGATGATACATTATGAGCTATCTACATACTAATTCCCCATGCCCCGCCCCAATGGCTCGTTAGTGATCGCCATAAAACCGATAGCCAAAAAGAAAGGGGAGGGGGGGGATCACGACCCCCGTTACACTCTACGAAAAGACTGCACAAACAAAACTGACGTATTTTCCACAACTCTATGACCACACATCATATCAGGGCACTGCAGAGTGACGTCAGCGTCTTTCCCATTCCACAAATTCGTAGGTCCGCCATATGTTATAACCGAATGTAAGAAATTCAAAATTACGAGATCGGGTGGTCTCTAATGGAATAGCGTTCAATGAAAATTTCATGCAAATGGTCCATTGGTACAAAAGTAATGAGGAAACAAGTGATACGTACAGTAAGGTGATATTGTAAGGCTAGGACAAATGTTTTCCTTAAGGAACGAAAGTAGGCTAAATAAAAATGCTCCGGCTGTATATCAGTAGGTTTAGCTTCGTAAATAAATCCAGCCCTGTCTGTCTCCTACTAGCCACATGTTGTGGAAAGATAATTCTGATCCCTATCAGGTAAGGAAGAGAATCATTACAAGCCTTCTTACAATCGATTAACCGATATCGACATATACATCCTATGTTCTATACTCGTAACAACAAAACGAATATATAATACGTGCGTTTTGCATCCTGCCGTGCATGTCAACTCTCTCTGTGGCTCTACAGTCACCCGGACCTTGGCCGCATTTCAATTTCTTAATCCTATACGTCTTATACACAGTCGGTAGGACTCATTGGACGGGGGAATTAGCCAGTCGCAAGGCCGCTCGCACCTACACACAGAACAACACAAACACAAATACCATGCCTCGAGTAGGATTCTAGGGACGAACGCAGTTCACGCCTTAGACCGCGCGGCCACTGTTATCGGCAAGTATGTCAACTACTACGTGTTTTAATCCGTCTATCACAACAAATTCACTTATAAACAAACAACTGAAGGCATGGGTTTATCGATGAAATCAGTTTCTTTCTATTTACTAGCAAATAGTATTATTTTTTTTTTGTTCCTAGTGTGGTGGGACTAGGTCCCTTGTATAAGACTGCGTCATANTGGTACAATAGGCCAGAAGTGGCCGCAGTACAAGGGACTTGGTCCCACATCACTAGCAATAAAAAAAAAAGTCCCTTGTACTGCGGCCACTTCTGGCCTATTGTACCAGCCCCAGATGATAGGTGAGGGTGATTGTGGAGCAACTGGTAGAATAAGATTGGCAGGGTAAACCGAAGTACTCGGAGAAAACCTGCTCCAGCGACACTTTGTCCACCACAAATCCCACTTCACCAGACCTGGGATCGAACCCGGGCCGCCGCGATGGGAAGCCAGCGACTAACCGCTTGAGCTATGGCGCGGCCTTACAAATAGTAAGTAAAAACTGGTTTCATCGCTAAACTGGTACCTTCAGTCGTTTATTTATAACTGAATGTGTTGTGATGGATTAAAAATACATAGTAACAAAACAAACGTATTTCATTTCTTTCAGAAACAGTATGCCGACGATATCAGCCCGCATAACACAATGATCACGACTATCTTCACAAATGACAAATGCTGGTACTTGGAAACATGTTACGTACAATATGGGTGATGTGTTACCCTAAAGTAGGTTCTCATGCATGTATACAGCAGTAACAGACGTAGCCAGGCAGTATGTTACTGAATTCACAGAGAACGACTGATGTATTTTTAACCTACTTCCTGTTACCTGATACACAATTCTGTGACTCAGTGACGCGGGAAGAAATGAAACGGTAAAAAGAGGAAAACAGACATGTCACGCATTAAAAGGCCATCACACACACGTCCAAGTGCGTGTGAGGCGGTAAGACAGTACAGATATATTCACTTACAGCCATTCAGCATGTACATGTTTCAGCTTTCTCTCCCTGACATAGGGGTGTCAATATGCAGTGCTGCCCTGCGGATCCTCACCCTTTCATTACGAACGGTAAACCACAGAAAAAATCAGAAACTGTAAATACACACTTTGCAAAAAGTCTATTATAGTCAGGGGGCACGCGGTAGCGTAGTTGGCTGAGGCACCATGCTACAAGCCAGAAGGTCGCGGGTTCAAATCACGATCAGGTCATTTGATTCTTGGACTTCGTGGACACTGTGACTCTGTGGGCGGATGCAGACATTTCGGGGGAACATGCTTTCATCTTCAGGGTGAAGTGTACAGGTTCACGAATAATCTTGATTATACAGGAAAATTACAAGGAGGATGTTACCCATGGGGAAAGCGGCCTCCGTAGTCTAGAGGCAACGTTCCCACCTCATGACTCGTGGTACGCGGGTTCAAACCCGGCGGATGTCGTGGAATTTTTAAGGGCGGAAAAATTCAGGGAACAAGTCCTCCGGGAGGGACTTTAAGCCGTGGGTCCCGTGTCGTAGCTTTACGGCACGTAAAAGAACCTCATATCTCCAAAGGAGGTCACTGAGCTAAATTCAAGGACATTTCCCGCCCAACAGTAGTCTCTAACGCCTCTGATAGATGGGGGAAGCATTATAGATACCGCCAAGCCAGTAGAGGCCGAACTCGCTGGCTCGGTCGGGACTGATGGTACGCACCAATATCGGTAGGGTATAGAGACTGGTAGAATATCATAGAGGGAAGCACAATGGACCAATACTGGTCTCAGTGCATGGGGAAACCCACCCTCTCAAATAACTAACTAACTAACTAACTACCCAAGGGGACAGAGTAAATCAAAGGAACCCGGTCCTAAATAGTGGAAATAAATGAAGCAGAAGTTCTGAGAAGAACTAATCGCCTACTTTAATTTCACACGACACGGACAGCAGAGAAATCGACACCTCAAACAATTCTTCTGTTGTTGCGTGTATTCTTTGCCACGGGGACGTGTTTACCGAGCCGCCGCCTAGAACCGATTGGAGGGATACACAACCGAGCTGTTGCCCTGCAACGACAGGAGGGATAAACATACAGGCACAGGGACTGATGGGTGGGATTTATAAAGTACGCCGTTGAAATGGGCTCAGCTGCCATGATACCCACACCAGGTTTCATACAGACTGGTTCTGGCATTCAAAAGTTTATGGGGGGGGGATACAGAGAAAGACAGGATGGAGGATAGAGCAGGATAAAAAACGGTCCTTTCCTCCGTACATATGAAGTCCTGATGACTTTCGTCATGTTCTTCCATCTTCAGGGAAATATTGGAGATGTAATTTACGAGACACTAAATTTTTCCACTTCACAACTCAAATGCTCCTTTCATTTCTTACTTTATGTTACACACATCGCCAGTTCACAATCCAAACTCTAAAATTAATCAGCAGAATCCTGTACTATAGCGTTCCGATGTGTATGCATATTGCCTATCAATACTGTATTCACTCTCTCCACAAACACAACCTGATACATACTGTGGTACTGCATTCAATTCTAGGGAATTACTGAATTCATCAATGCAACAAATATACATGAACGCACGTATGTACGAACAGCCTGGTTGTGACCAAGAGGATCAAACATGTCGGTATTACGTACAACGTTTAGCGCTTCATATAAATAAGCATGTTTAGAGGTATTCACATGCTTTTAAGGTCGATAAAACGCACAAGCAGATGTGTGACTTCCGACAAGTTTGCTCGTAAGCACCAAATGTTTCCAGGCAGCATGCTAGCTGAAAAGGGCTGGTAATACCAAAATATATCCAAGTTATGGAAACGGAGAACGTAAATATGATAAGAAAAACTTTAAATTCGGCCAAAAAAAGTTACTGCCACTATCTCTGGCTTTCTGAACTACATGTACTGTAAAGGTTGAGCTGCTGTCAAATAAACAACCATTCTGAAATGCCTTCTTAAAAACTGCCACTGAATTTGTAAAGTACGACTGTAATTTGTGGGTATAATTTTTACGAATATAGTTGAAACGCTTTCATCTCGCCCAGCAGCATGTTCAGACACAAATGTCACACAGATACAAGTTTCTTTGATAACTGCAAATATACGTGGAAATTGTCAATGGACTTAAAAATATGAAGTATTTCACGAATTCTGCATGAAGCCAATCACAGTGGCTGAGCAGTCTGAAATGTCACGAAATGTCTGCACTTGCTCGAACACTGGAATCATGGGTTTGAATCTCATTAGAGGTATGGATGTATGTGTTTCTTCTGTGTTCATGCTGTCTTGCGTTAAGTAGAGACCTTGCGCCGTCCAACGAGTCCTACCGTCTGTTAAGACACACCACTTCAGATTAATTCTGAACAGGTATAGGGCAGAGGGCATAACTTAAATCAATTATAATCAGAACATCTTTATCTCGTCGAACAATCTCTTTAGATATATCACACAGAGCATATCTGCATCGAAGAATCCTAGTGCAACAGCCATCAGCTGAACAGATGTAAAACGATTTAAACGCAGTCACAGTGGATCCTAGTCACCGCTTCCCACACTTCTGCCATTTCACAACTTCCTCAATGAATAGAGCGAAATAGGGAGGGGCGTTTAGTGTCCGTAAGCCAGGGGTTTGTAAACTTTTCACTTCAAATTCCTTGTGACAACACGATTTTCGTGAACTAGATATCAACATGCAGGGACTAAGCCTGCATACTGGTCAGTTTCCCGGCTGCTAACATTGCGAGTTAGAACGTCTTCCACTACAGATTAAAATTCTTCAACGGCAGGCTCTACTGCCTTGTTCTATGCCTACGCAAAGTGTGGTTTGTATGCTGGAGCTCAAAGTGAGTGTTGGATTCCCTAGCGTTTGAATGTGACCGCGTACATTCAGCCACATACACTACTCAGAACTGTACACACACTCCCTCGGCTACACGAATTCTGTGCTGTTTCCGGTGAGTGGATGACTTGTATCAAAAGAAGTGTAGATTAGATCTGGCATATGTTCCTTCCAACAGTGAAATGAAAAAAAAAATCAAACTCGTCCTCTCGTTCTAAAACTGAATACCAACTTCTGAGGCTGAGGCCACACGAGTGCACGAAGTACGTCCGTTCCAACGAACGTACTTTATGACGGACGTTGCTGAGGACACCACACAGTTGCAGAATACGGTGCGTAGTTTTTTGTCTGCAATGGAGCCAGAAGAAAGCGTAGCATTCGTCTCTCCTGTTTAATCCTACAACGGACGTCATGACATTCGTTACAACAGATGCATTTTGTGCGCTCGTGTGGCCCCAGCCTGAGATGACTACACATACGTGGAGTGTTTGTGTTAAAACGAGAACATGGCTATCTTGTAGGAAGACTACAGTTATAGGATGAAAGACACCGCACGATTATTGGTTCATTTCATGGAGCTTTTCAACTGCAAAGGTTATATGTACTGTGGAATGATGGAATATTGAAACCTTGTTAAGCGTGGGCCTCGTAAATCCGCACTGAACACTTGACAATGCTCCCTCCGCCTCTCACCAGCCAAGCAACAGCCACAAGTAGCAGAGTCCTGCTTGAGAAGCTGCTGATCTTCAGCTGGTCAATTCTTTTAAAGAATCCAAAGATTAAATAGTGTGTTCATAACAGCCCACCACTGACCCCAATCCTAAGCCAGATGAATCAACTCAGTGATCTCGTATAACATTTCTGTGAGATCCACTTCAATATTATACTCCAGTTTTCGTCTTGAACCAGTGTCCAGTAGCGCTCAAAATGTTGGTGCCTTTCTTTGCCCCCAAATACGAATATATCATGAATCGATGTAAGAAATATCGGCAATGTCCCAGAATGACTGTCAAATAGTATATTGTACTGTTTTATCATCAGTTCCACCATTAGATCTACAGAGACCTATTATGAATATCAAAAAACAAAACCCTTTCCGCGATTCGGAGACCTTCCCAAACTTCTTTCTCCCTCTAGATGATACTTGGAATCCTACCGGACCTCATCTGTCAACGTTTGCTATACAATTTCTTCTGCACTGTTCTATATATCAGTTTCTTTTGTGGAATTTGTAAGTCTCACATAATTCTTATATTTCCTTTGCGGCTCAAAACGGTGTATCCCACAGTCGTCGTTAACGAAATGTATTTCTGCTATCAATGTTCTCTCGTCAGTTATTAAAGTCCGCGACTCTAGCAAATGTCTCTGTTTCGTATTGATGTATTCCTAGAAAATAATCTGATTTGTAATTTCTCATAGCTTAACAAAACTAACAATGGTACATGGAAATCCTGTTCTCCTATATTATATTACAAATAGTGAAAAGTACTAACTCGTTTCAGTATGCTATCATTCATGCAAATCTTGTTTCTAACTGACTCCATTACTCTAAAATCCACAATTTTTCCTCTCCATGCAAAATCTCTCAGGTGTAGGCATATTACTAATAATTAAAACCATTAATCAGTTCCAGTATGATGATCATTCATGCACATCTTGTTTCTGACTCAGTTACTTTAAAATCCACAATTTTAGTTTTCTTATCTCTCATTGCAAAAGCTATTAAACTCTAAACACATTTTTTCTAAAGAAAAATGTCAGAGTTGACAGATGCCGCATGCAGAGTAAAAGCTGTTTCTTTCTCGGGGTGTTGATCACCCGCTCAGGTTCCGTGTTCTGGTTCTACCATAACAAGTATGGCAAACGAATTTTCATTGACCTCACATCTAGAAAAAACCGTCCTTATAAATATTTGACAACCCCAGCCCTCTTCGAAAGACGAGAGCGCGTGCATTAAATTCAGCAGGCACTCCCATTCCTCCATCAAATGTCCAACAATTTCAGGTGGCTCCCAAACAGTCTGGAACAAACGCATTAATTTGCTAAATGCATACGTAAAATATTTACGTCTCTGAAGAGTCAATAGCACAGACTTAGCGTGTCTTACTGTTATGGGCTGTATACTGAAATCCGCGGGTTGCTCTTGTCTGTGGCACTTATCCAACGGCCTAATTTCATGTGCTATCATCGCATATTCCTGTTATACGAATTATAACTATGTCCCTTCCTTAAAAATACGAGTCCTTCTTTCCTACGAGTAGAAAACGGTAGGGTAGTAGGTTGAGGAACTATGCTACAAACCGTAAGGTCGAGGGTTCGATTCACGATAAGTTCACTGGATGTTTTCAATTGACCTTATCCTTCCAGCCGCACTATGGCCCTGGGGTCGACTCGGCCTCTAACAGAAATTAGTACCGGGAATCTTCCTGGAGGTAAAAGGCGGTTGGCGCGTAAGGTTGACAACCTTACCGCCATCTGTGAGCCGACTGTCTAGAAATATTGGAGCCTTTACGTCTCACATCGCTATGGGCCTCCAGGGGCCGGTTACAGGGATAGCTTTACCTTTACCTTTTTTTCTGTCCTATGCCTCGAAGTCTGAGAATAAAATTTGATGTGGATGGGTTTCCAACCCATGGCAGAACGTTCTGTTCGAGTTTTCATCCCTTAAATAAACTGTCTTCGCTATGATTATGACGTCTTAGTTTCCCCTAGTTTTTCTTCAGGATTCTTTCCCTAAATACACGGTCTTCAGTGTGATCAAGAGCCTCACCTATCCTCCTAGAAGCTCTATTCGGTTTCTGATGATAGGCTGTGCGTTAATCCTAGCTTCCTCCTTGCCTCGCGGCAGGCGGCAAGCAAGGTGCTAGTCTGGATCAATGAGGTCCTGAGCCCTCCGACCAGGAAGACGTATTACCCACAAAAGAATGTAATTTTCTGAATAGAAACCTATCTTGTCGTTACAGATAATCGTGTATAACAGAAATTTACTACAAATATAGAGCAATTACTACATTTGGCGTACCATGTATAAATCTCGTACCTAGCTCCAAGACGTGAGGAGTGAGTGAACAGATGCACTCTCTCTAGGCGCAGTTATACCTGGTGAAATGGTTTCTGGTACGTACAGGATAAGTGCGTACGCAGACCCATGAGCCGTTATGGCCGTGTGGTGGAGCAAAAAGTCCCAATTTCCTACTTTCTCCAGTTTATGTAAACTTTACGGAAAACAGTTGATTAATTTTCTTCAACTATCTACTCCCATGTCAACAGTTCAATTCAACTAGTGACAATTCAGATCGTAGCGGTTCGCGCGTAAAACCAGCTAGTAATGGCGATCCAGAGACACACTGACAACAGCATGTGCAAACGCGTACACCAACCAGACCCACACCTTTGAGACTGAAATAAGATGTACTCCCGTAACTAGCCTACGCCCGCAACAACCATGTCGCAAAAGTTGCTGCAGTAGCACGGCGACAAATATATTTTTAAGGAGAAAATTCAGATGCTCGTCGGCGAACCCAATAAATTACATTCGCTATTTGTAGAAGAACTCCGTAGTCTGAAATTGGAGGTTTACTAGCTCATAAACTATTTGGGTAGAAAAGTTATATAAGCCGAATGAGGCGGAAGGATTAGACCTCACTTCGCGTCTGAAATGGTAACCACAAACAAGAAACGGACTGTACTATTTCAACGCACTGCAACCAAACAGGATAACAGAATATTAATGAAAAAAAAAAGTTATTCCAATGCTCAATTAGGCACCACACCATGAAGACGTAAGGGCCACTGGAGAATAGTTCCGCTCAGAATTAAATGAAGGTCAACAGTAAGCTTTACATCTGGGCCCCTTTATCCCTGGTACATTGTAAAGGAGGCTGGGTGGGCCCCAGAGCCTACCTGGACGTAATAGCAAAGACCCATGTCCTCGCACGGAATCAAATCCCGGATCGTCCAGCCCATACCCAGCCACTCTTCTGAGTGAGCTGTCTGATTCATAACAAACATTAAGCAAAACAGAAAACAAATTTTGCAACGTGAACGTTTTGTTACTAACACGAAATAAAGAAAATTACGACTTTTCGTTAACGCGGTCTATTAAAATAGGCCATAAAGAAATACGGTATGGGCACTGGCCTCGATTCGACTGGCTCTGGAAAGGGGCCAGTGGCGGGCTCTAGAGAACAAGGAACGACCCTTCAGTTATTGAAAAAGTGGGAATTTTCTTGGCCCGCTGACCAATTGGCTTCTCGAGGGCTCCCCTGAGTTTATCAAAAACATGTGCGCATTAGTTCAAAAACGCTGAACAGTTCTTAAAAACAAAAATCTAAGAAATGTACCGAAAATGTTTATCCAGTTCATTTCACATTTCAGTTAAATAATTCCATACAAAAACGCAAACTTCCCGTAGGAAACCGGTAATGACTAAACTGTTTATTTTTTGCTTCCAGTTAAGAAAAATGCCAGTTGTAACAGTTGAAAATTCGACGACGATCCCAGAGGAATTTATGAAATCTATACTGTCATTAAGCCGGTCACGGTAGCTCAGAGGTCTAAGGCATGCACTGTCTTCGCTCGCTCGGAAGCCGTGACCGTGGGTTCGAACCCCATTCAGGGCATGGATGTTTGGTGCTTGTGTGTGTGCGTTTTTCTGTGTTTGTGTACAAGTAGAGACCTTGCGACGAACTGATCACCCACCCAAGGAGACCCACCGAATGTCTAAGATCTAGTAAATATAAATGAAACGGAGAGTTTCATGGAGGTAGGCCAAGGCACAAATTGGGGCTGTAGCGCCAAAGAAAAAAAAAATACCGTCATTAAAAAGTGACTAAAACAACTTTTAATCATTCCAATCAACGTTAAATCATTATCATTACTTTCATGCATTTGTGCAAAAAAAAAATAAGTTCAACAAGTACCACGTCTGTGCCATCACTTTCAAATTTTGTTGCCATGCACGTCTTTCAGGTCACAAGAATGCGAAAATCTACACCACTACTACTAGGCGAAATCAAAGATATGATAATTTAGTTTCTCGTATTTCTTTCGAAAATCACGAACATATTTCTGAAGACTCCATAAACATGGATACAGAAACGCCATGTAACAACAATCTTGAAGTGTGTCAGGTTATATAAATTAATGACGACAGTAGGAACATAACTGCAGTTATAACTGCGTATACATATAACCACACAATGGTACCGCAAGCAGTTCTTGCAATTAATTACCCTCTTCATTTCATGGTCATTAACCCTGTTACTTATCTATATGGAGTATCTACTTCACACAGGAAAGTACAGAATTAGGTCACCTCTAGTTCTTAAGTTAGTCATCACGCAGAACGACTGTATGATCGGGAAACACTTCGTATGGGAATCTGTTTGAAGCCCAAGTAACTAGATTCGCAAACGAGGAGCATCACTATAATACAACACAAAATAGGCCAATTACGAGGAGCGTACAACACAGAGAAGCAGTGAAACCTACTTAACTGAACCTGACACTCGTTTTAAGTATAATATTCCTTTCAAACACAAATACCAATAATAATTAATACACACGTCCCACGAATCAGAAAACTGTTCAGATAAGGAAGGCTCTTTGTGATTAAGTTTCCAACAAGCGTCAGGTCTATTGCATCTACATGAAAATGAGTCAGAAATAATCTGAAAATCTTTGATATACGATGGGGTACCCAAAAGAAACTGAACTAATTTTTTTGTGGGCAGAGCTTTTGTAGTACCGCGTTTTGCCACTATGAGCGCATAGCGCTAACATTCCTGAGTCGATAAGCCGACTACCGTTGCTTCAGAATGTAAGGACTAGTTTCGGCAGAGTTTATAGTGACAACTGTTTTGTGTGAACGTCGTTTTTGAATGGCCCGAACACATGAAAACGTTGAAAAAATTCGTGAAATCATCAAGGGAGATCGACGGCGGACCATTGAAGAACTTGTGGAGCTGTCGGGAGTGACTTGGAGCTCAGTTCAGCGAATTTTGACAGAAGATTTGGGAATGAAGAGGGTGGCTGCGAAATTCGTGCCACGACTGCTGACTGCTGAACAAAAACAAGGTCGCGTGAAAGCATGCTGTGCTTTGAAAGAAGAGTCCCGAAATGATCAAAACTTTTTTTTCAGCGTTTTGCTGATGTTGCTGAGGTGAAGGAAAAAAACGACGGAGGCGCTGTCAAGCATCTCAAAAGATGAATTTAGACAATGTTTAGAAAAATGGAATAAAAGACTAGACAAGTGTATTAGTGTAAGTCGAGAATATTTTGAAGGGGATTGAAGGTTTGTGCTTAAAATTTGAATAAAGAAGTTAAAAAAAAATAAGTTCGGTTTCTTTTGGGTACCCCCTCGTAAATCCACTTCACTCCACTTCACTTTCGGAACGCATCATTTTCTTGTTCCAATTTCTAACATTGGTATACTGGCTACAAACTAACCGAATGATTATCGAGAAACCTGGTATGAATACCAATAGCAATGTAGGCCAGTCCACTCCAATACTAATTTAGCTTCCTGTTACCAAAATACCATCATGTCAGTTATACGCCCTACCGAGGTAAAAGGGACATAACAACATAGCGTTCGTGAGAAATAATTTTGTTCAGCCAATGACTGTAACTCAAGACGTCACATATGAACTAAACCACATATTTCTTGAGGTGCTCACGCTGTGGTGAGTAAAAAGCTACACAACTACTAAAAAGTGGCCGGATTTTGAGTTCAGACGTAGCGTCACTATTTTCCCAAAGGCAACATGCAGTAAAGAAAAAAAAACTCCGTGGCCTATAGTCCGCAAGCGAACTATACCGACCGAGCGCGGCATGTCGGCGAAGTTAGTAGTAATTTTTGAGGATAGAGGGCGTCGCGTGATCAGCGCAACGGATCCCCACGGCCATTAATTTCGGTTTTCTACCTCAATTATCCTTACGAGGCTGGATGAACCCCGTTCCAGACCCACTACTTCTCAGAAAATCTGGTAGCGCCGGGAATCGAACCCGGCCCTCTGAAGGAATATTAATTTCAAGATGTAAATTACGCAAGTTAAAAACGGTTAATTCTTCAGTATAACACTAACCATGTCAACGGTGTGGGGTTCTAGTACATCTTAAGACACTGGGTTCGACACGAACGCCTTCTGTAACAACTGGTAACCTCGCTGAACTGACAGCTGCTGCCAGCACAGCACAATGAAGTTCAATGAATACGAGCTCGCCACAAATCATTTACACATGAAATCATTCGAAGCTGCACTCTGAGGAAAAAAAAAATGGGGGGGAATTGGAATGCTGTTAGGGCAGTTTTCTTGCGAAAAAAAAAAATATTATCGCATGAGCGGCCGTCGGCCTGTGCAGGAAAAAAACTTATTCATGACTATCATTCACAGAGAAGCATCTAGTAAGGTAAAATGTAAGGTAAAGTTGTCCCTGTGTTTAACTAATTAAGCACTACGCCATGAAGACGTATGGAGGAGCGGAAGTAGAGCCCACGTTTTCTTGACCTCAGCACTAGCTGGAGGTGTGGTGAGCTTCACGTCCCGGTCGCTTTGCTCCCGGAGAAAGAGCCCCCGGTACCCATTGGATAGGAGGCTGGGTGGGCCCCAGAGCCAGTCTGGACTACACAGAGAGGAGAAAATTTCTGACCCTACTGGGACTCCTCGGTCGTCCAGCCCGTAGCCAGTCGCCATACCGACTACGCTATCCAGACTTCGAGAAGCCACTAGTAAATTCAATAAATCAATACTATATATTCACACAATGATATGCCATGAGACTAATATGAGTAGTTTTGAGGCTTTCCACACATTGACCTGCACTTACTGCTTTGAAGAGCGTATTCATTACGTGTGATTTATAAAAAGGGATTGTCACAACCTTAATATGGAACACATTCCATGCTTAAAATTACACTTTAGAATGCATATCGCACCGGGATATATGAAAACTTAACATGCTCCAGATATAACAAAACACGCTCATTTGTTTCTGAAAAATACGGTGATCTAGCAGTATGCTTATAATTAGCATTGGATGGATGCGGCAGGTAGAAATCATGGTGAGACGAAAATGCATACACGATTTTAGTCGGAAAACCTCGAAGAAAGATACCAGCTGGAAGACGTAGGCGCAGGCGGAAACATGTTAAAGTGACCCTTAAAGGAATACGGTTTTAGAGTCTGCAGAACTGATTCAGTTGGCTCTGGGCACAGTCCAGAAGAGGACTCTTATGAAAGCGGTAATGAAGCCGTGAAATTTCCATCGACTGAGCGACTATCAACTTCTAAAGACAGCCTCTACCCATAAACTTTCTTCCTGAGTCCACTGAACTCCTCCAATTGAATATCAGAAGAAAGAACTACCGATTCATTCATTTCTGCAGATCCAGTGTTCGTGAGAATCATACGAAACGCCACTAACTCAAACAGTTGAATCTAATCCATGCCTTTACGGCCCACAAGGCACATACCCCTCGATTACAACGCAACCGTAAAATGATATGTGCAATGACTTGGCACAAACAGGCGGTCAGTTCGACCACAATGAATTATTCTTCGGACCGCTCTCGTGTCACTGGCCCAGATTAAGAATGGCCATGAATGAATGAATGAATGAATGAATGAAATGATGAGCAGTTACATGAATGACGGGCCTAAGTACTTCTTATCTTGCCAAGGAAATCCCAGGTTATTGTCAAACTCAAGGATTCATTACCGTGATGCGTATCCTGAATCCAGTTCACACTCCCATCCTATTTCTTTAAGATCCATTTTAATATTATTCTTCCATTTATGCCTAAGTGGTCCATATTTCTCTGCGCTACAATCAAATGGACTATACTGTATCTTGGATCTTGGTCTACGTAACATGGTATGTCCGTTTTTGCAATAAGATATCCAGGTAGACAGTCTTAATCTGAAAATGCGGCGTATTTTTTTTTATTCTGCTACTCACCTGTTTCTTAGCATCAACTACAAGCGTCATACGTTATGGCTTCAAATGAAAAAATGATAGATGATTGGAACGGTAATACAGGAAGCTGCAAGCAGCAGTCGAAATCAGTTTTTTGTACACTAGCCTGTACAGGGAGAATATGCCATTATAACTGTCCAGGAAAACCAGGTGCGACTGAAATTAAATGAGACACATCAGCCTCTGGTCTATGCTGATTCGGGTAATGCTGGCTACCATTCAGTCCAGAACATTTTGTCTTCTCGTCTGCTGTCTAAATACGTAAAAATTTGAAAATACATAACTATAATTTTGTCTGTGGTTCTGTATTGGTGTGAAACTTGGTCTTTGACATTAAGGGCGGAACATATACTGAGGATGTTTGAGAAAAAGGTGCTGAGGGGAACATTTGAACCGAGAAAAGATGAAGCGACAGGAGGTTGAACAGAACTGCATAATGAGGAGCTTCATAACTTTTTCTCTTCGCCAAGTATAATTAAAATGACCAAGTCGAAAATGAGATGGGCAGGGCAGGTAGCACGAAAGGGGAGAATAGGAATACATAATATGATATTGCTGTGAAAATCAGAAGGAAAGAAAGAGGCCACTATGAAAACCAAAACCTAGGCGGGAGGATAATATTAAAACGGATCTTAGAGAGATAGGATGGAGTGGTATGGACTGGACTGATCTGTCTCAGGATAGGAATAAATGGAGGGATCTTGTGAATACGGTAATGAACCTTCGGGTTCCATAAATTGCTTGGAAGTGCCTGAATAGCTGCGTGACTGGCGGCTTCTCAAGAAGGGCTCAGCTCCATGAAGTTAGTTAGTTAGTGAGTTAGCCTGTGCAGATAAAAAACCGCGTAAAACCTCTCGATAGCTGGCCCAAATGTGAACCGGCACTCTGTCGGCTACGCAGCTTATTTCATGCTGCGAACGTCACATCACAAATCAAACATAAGAGAAGACCGAAAATGGAGACCGTGAACCTTAAAGGCCTATGTCAGATAACAGTATTAAAAGAAGACACAATACCGGTAACAAGAATACACTACCAAGTGACAAATGTTTCCATATCATCCTGTCATGTAGCAGGTCATGTGGTCTGCTGTGGTTATCTCTGAACAGGAAAGGATTTAACTATTTGCAGCTTTACAACAAAAATTATATATATACAGATATGTACAACAATGACGCAATGTTTATTTAAATATAAATTGGCATGGAAACAAACTCCGTGGCTTTAGTCCGCAAGCGAACTATACCGACTGAGCGACCACCGCTTGTCGGCGAAGTTAGTGCCAACTTTTTCGGATAGAGGGTGTCACGTGGTCAGCGCAACGAATCCTCACGGCCGTAAATTTCGGTTTTCTAGACCAAAAATTGGCATGGAAAGGGTTAAGAAAATGTTATAGCAGGGTAATATATCACCATGGGAACAAGCTATTAGCCTATCCTTGAAGTGAATGAATACATGCATTACAGTGCAGCAGAATCCACAATCAAGCGTATGGGTACAAGCGCGGAAGATGAATAACAAAGAACAAAAATACAGCATGTTCTTTGAAGGAAACACCGCACGCAATTCAGAGCTAGCAACGTCCACAAGAATGAGAATAAATTATGCTCCGGTTAACTGAGGTAGACTCGCAATGAAACCGACGTGTTTACAATGTGTTTCACCGATACAATACACAACACTACGAAGAGGGTTCATTGTTTGGAAACCTTCCTAAACCCGTTTCTGACTTACGTAAATCAATACACAAATACGTTACGCAAAGAACAAACATGTAAACAAATAAATAAAATTAAAGACTGCTAGGTTAAAGAATGCATGCCAGCCATGTGGCGAGTTTTGTACTTAGTTATCTAAACAAACCCCGTGGCTTTAGTCCGCAAGCGAACTATACCGACCGAGCGACCGCCGCTTGTCGACGAAGTTAGTGCCAACTTTAGCGGATGGAGGGTGTCACGTGATCAGCGCAACGAATCTCCAAGGCCCTTAATTTTCGATTTTCTAACATTTCCATTCAAGTAGCTCCTCAGTTATTCTCACGAGGCTGAGTGGACCCCGTTCCAGACCCACTATACCTCAGAAAATCTAGTAGCGCCGGAAATCGAACCCGGGACCTCTGGATCTGTATCCAGGAACTTTGACCACTAGACCACAGAGGCGGTCAATTAGTTATCTAGAACTGCCCAAAATACCGAAAGAGGCGTACGGGCACACCACTTCGGAGCGCAGTTTCTAAATCAGTGCTTGGGACGAAAACGGGTGACTCGGACGGGATGGCAATTAGGACAGGAGCTACACAACCGAGAAATCGGGAATCTTCTCCACAACGTTCATACACCGGCTCTGAGGCGAACACTGGCATCCAATGAGTACCAGGGTCTACTTACCACGAGATAATGCATCCGAGACAGGAAGCTTATCACTCGCCTTCATCTACTGTCGAGGTTACGAATATGTGGAGCTGTACTTTCACCCCCCCCCCTTGTCTTCATAACGTGGTGCTGAATTAAGCATTGCACAGACACACTCCTTATTTTATCGTTAAGATAGCGTGCCGGGTGCACACGGTAGCGTAGTTGGTTCAGGCACTGTTACAAGCCGGAAGGTAGCGGGTTCGATTCCCGATGAGGTCACTGGACTTTTTAATTAGCCCAATCCTTCCAGCCGCACTATGGACCTGGGGCAACGGGTGGCCGGCGCGTTAGGCTGACAATCTCACCGCCATCTGTGAGTCGTTTGTCTAGAAAATGTGGGAGCCTCGACGTCTCACGAACCTATGGGCCCCACGGCATGTCACAGGGATAGCTTTACCTTTTTACATACTACGCCGGATGACGTGTCTAATTAAGAGTAAGATGCTGGAGATCTATACGGCATATTTATGTCATGCGACAATTGTTATGCTGCTATATGACGTACCTCCAGAAAACCGATAAGTGGTTTACGAAATGTGAACCTTTTCGAAGACGACAGTAACGAAACAAGATTACATTCACGAAAAGATTAAGAACAGACTGAATTCGGGAAAAGTTTGCCACCATTCGTTCCCATCTCCTGTGTAAAAAAAAATACATATTTAAGTACACAAAATTATAATTAACCTGAGACCTGTATTTCATGCCATGTACCATTCTTTTTTTTCTTCTTCTTCTTCAAGGGAATCGATAAAGATATACAGACAATGTGAATTATATTAGACCAATACTAATCAAAATCAAACTGGCACCGTCTAACCGTCTACTTTTGGTGTAATTTCCAATGCCAAATTTAACCGAAATCCGTTACGTAATTTAAAAGACACAACATGCTGACTGACGGAGCACTCCCTTCCCACGCTTGGGGTACCCATTACGCCTAAAACACCTCATATACGTGTATGCTATCATACAGCTCTTACAGAAAAGGGCACAGCCTAAGCGGATCTTCCTGTCACATTGCATAAAAGAGTAACACATAGCCAACATCTTACAATATTTTAGTCGGTTCTCATTTGTGTGGGCATATTCCATTCTGGCCGGTCACAGTGGCCGTGCGGTCTAAGGCATGAACTGTCTTCGCTCCCTCGAAAGCTGGGATCGTGGGTTCGCATCCCATTTGAAGCATGGATGTCTGTGTAAGTTTACTCCGTGTTTGTGTCGTCCTGTATGCAGGTAGTGGCCTTGCGACGGGCTGATTCCCCGTCAAAGAGTCCTACCGGCTGTGTAAAAAGATCAAGAAACTGAGAAAGATGTCGAGGCCCAACAAAGGGCTGTATGGTTACAAAACTGAAGGTCATTAGCAACTTTAAAATAGCTTACGGACGTCTATTGTTTGTGGGAGTAACACAAGGATCCAACAAAGTTAACCTATTTACGGATGCAAACGATACGGTACAGTCATGCGTTCCACATTCACTAAACTTACTGGAGGCGGACACATGTGATGCACTGTTTACATCATTTCCTTTTCTTCGACGTCCGCGTTTCGTCCTTAAATATACTTTCAAACAAGGTGATATCATTTACAAGTACTTCCTCCATTAGAACCCATGTTGCTGAATGGATGAATTTCCGTATGTTGTCTTATAAGAACAAGACACTACGTATTATAACAATTTCATAACCCATACAGCTGATACAGCGTCTTTAAATGACTTAAAATCAATCCATCAACTCACCCACACACCCATCCATCCACCTACCAACCTATGGCTCTACAGCCCTTGTGACCCGCCGCCGCTCTTTCAGTTTCTTAATCTGTACACAGTCGGTAGGTTTCCTTGGACGGGGGATCAGCCCGTCGCAACGCCGCTACCTACACAGAACATAAACACAGAATAACGCAGAGAGACATTCATTCCTCGAGTGGGATTCAAACCCACGAGCCTAGTGTTCGAGCGGGCGAAGACGGTTCATGCCTAGACCGCGCGGCCACTGTGATCGGCGTCATCACTCACGGGCTGTCTTGATACCACGAACTTTCATCGCGACCAGTCAACCGCCTACTCTCCCAGACAAAACCTCGTCCGTGACCAACCTTACGAACAGTGCACTTCAAAATGAGTTACACCGCGTAGCCCTGAAGGATACCAATGTTTCGGAGTAGTGCCTCCATCTTCAGAATCAAAGTGACCTTCATAAATAATGTTTGAAGATACCTCAACTCTGAAGATGGAGGAAGCATGTTCCACTGAAACATCGGTATCCTCCTGCAAGACTACAAGGTATCAGACTCCAGAAGACCACAATCCGAGCAATCACCATCATAAAAACCTCGGTAAACTTATAAGACTGCATTTATTAAATGACACATTATATCTAGTACGTCTACTGTTAATGTATAGCTTTCCTCCGAAAGCGTCACGATATGATCATGTTCCGGGACGTGGAGGTAAAACTCCACGCATCCTTAACATAAGCACTAGATTGGATGAGTGGTCAGTTTCAAGCTTCGGCCGCTTAAATCCGTAGAATGATCGTATTTTAGCGATGTAATCATTAACGTTAAGCGGTGTGGGTTCAGAACGTACGATACAAACACTGCGAGACCTACGCCTGTGAAAATGAATTAGTGTGTGTGCGATCATTCCGGTTTAGAAAACCGAAATTAACGGCCGTGGGGATTCGTTGCGCTGACCACGCGACACCCTCTATCCGCTAAAGTTGGCAATAAGTTGGCAATAACTTGGCCGACAAGCGGCGGTCGCTCGGTCGGTATAGTTCGCTTGCGGACTAAAATTACGGAGTTTGTTTGTTTGGGATCATAAACATTCTAAACAATATACATATTCGTTTGAACGGTAAGGTAAATACTGAATATACAGCGGTTAAAGGTAAAGGGAAGGTAAATTTGTCCCTATGCTTAATTAAGCACCACGCCACGAAGACGTATGTGAAGTGGAGGCATAGCTCCACCCTTCTTGACCTCAGCACTAGATAGGAGTGAGTAGTCGGCCTCACGACCAGGTCGCTTTACCTCCAGGGTAAGGGTCCTCGGTACCCATTCGATATGAGGCTGAGTGGGGCCCAGACCCGGTCTGAACGCTGTGGAAAGGAGAAAAATCTCTTGTCCCTGCCGGGAATCGAACTCCGGTTGTCCAGGCCGTAGCCCGGCGCTATACCGACTGAGCTATCCGGATTCAAAAGCTTTGAAGTTGTCTCCAAACGTTCGGAAACTACAAAATACTATGCAAATAGGAGACAAGAACGAGCATCTTCAGTAAATGTAACGGTCCTCAAACTGCAGTACAGCCTACAAGTAACAAAATAATACAATACATTAAGGGTAATTATGCATAAAGGTAAGGCAGACTAATAATACTACTATTATTAGCGTACAGAGAACGCCAGCTTTAATGTAAGTAAAACAGTAGGGATCGTAACTTCCCAGAATGCCTTGCTTGCATGTCATAAGGCCAAGCGTGGCTATGAAGTGTTCTCTGAAGATGGAGGTCAACAGTGTTAAAGTTCAGATGTTTCCAGTGTCAGACTTTCCAATTCAATGTTTAAAATTGCTACTGATGGATAAAATTTACCCAGACAGGTACATGCGGGCATGTTAATTTACTTTCTGCTTTCGTATATAAGGTAAAAATCATGCGTGTTAAGGTCGAAACTTTCTCAGTGCTAAAACGAGGCCCACGCGTATTCCAGTAACCCGACTGTGTCCTAAGAGAACAGGAAAATGCAGCCATGTCCCAAAAAGCTTTCTCCAGTATAACAAATACATCTTCAGCCCAGTATGGATGGACAGAGAGCATCTTATTTAACAACACTCTATCATAAATGGTAAAGTTGTCCCTGTGCTTAACAATTAAGCACTACGCCATGAAGACATATGGGGGAGTGGATGTATATATCCACATTTTCTTGACCTCGGCACTAGTTGGAAGTGAGTGGTCAGCTTCACGCCTCAACCGCTTTACCCCCGGGAAAGGGACCCCGGTACCCATTGTATAGGAGGTTGGGTGGACCCCAGAGCAGGTCTAGAAGACGTGATGAAGTGAAAATTCTTGACCCTACCAGGACTCGAACTCCGATTCCTCAGTCGTCCAGCCCGTAGCCAGTCGCTATACCGACTACGCCATCCCGTCGAGATAATTTTGTGGCGAATAATATATGAATAATCAAGTAGTTACTATAGGATACTGACGATGGTGTATAACACACTGATATATTGGGTTTTTGGACTTCATCCATCGTCCTGGTTTTTAAGATAGCTAAAAAAAACACGACGTTTCGGTAACTGGATCTGTTTCCGTCCTCAGGTGAAGGAAAACGCCTATTCTGTTGGGTCCGTTAGAAAGAGCTAGCCTCAATCACTGGACATCCGAAACGTCGTGTTTTTATTAGTTTTCTTAAAAACCAGGACGATGAATAAAGTCCAAAAACCCAATATATCAGTATGAATAATCAGTTTGATGAATTTTTAAGTACAGGGAGGGAACGATAATCGTCTATTTCTAGTTGCTAACCCGGCATTCGTCTTAAGGACTGATAAAAACCACAAAACTTCACGAAAGTCTGTGTCCCAGACCAGATTCGTACCGACTAACTGTCGAATGCAAGCGTTACTACTGCTCCGTGCCTTGTTTGTTGACGGTGATAAACTCGAGAATTCAGAACATTCAGTACCGAGTAAATCTGCAAACACGCGTCATACACAATATAAAGCATGTCTCTGAATTTTTTCAAAATAGATTCCACTAGGCAATTCATACCAACTCCAAATTAAAATTTAATGGTATTGATAATTGACTGAGATGGGTGTCACAACGTCTACGCCGCTCTTCTGACGCTAACAAATTACTGTATAACACGATACAAAACTCGGGAACTGTAAACTCCACAATACGACGCGTCTCATCATACACACCAACTTCATGCAGCACAGTCTTTCTTGGGAAGCAAACAGTCGTTCAGACACTCAAGCCTTTTACGGAATCCAAAGGTTCACTGCCGTGTTCTTAAGCCGTCACTGGACCGAATCCTAAGCCAACTCAACACAGTCAATGTTCTCGTCTTCCTCCTAGATTCACTTGAATACAAATTAGCCTCGAATTACACCTTATACTTCGCGAAGACTATAAATTTTAAAGCTTCCCATTCATAATTTTCTCCGTTCTCCTTTTCCTCCCTCCTTCTTGGATTATAATATTTTTCTCATCACCCTGTTCTCAAATGCCTTCAATCTGTTCTCTTGGGATAAGATACCAAATTTCGAACCCATACAAAACAACAGGTAAGCTCACAGTTTTGTATATTTTAAAACTTGTGGGATACAGCGAGGAAGTCAGTTTGCAGCAAACTTTTAAAGCAGTGATTTCTTCTTCTATCGCTTTAAAATTAAGAAAACCCTACATTTTGCCCACTCGCCCCAGTTTATTCATGAGTTTCGAATCATTCTCACAACATACAGGGATTACTTCACTAAACGGCATGAAATAACTGGTCTTTGTAATGGATAAGCGGGGTTTTCTGTGAGGCAAAAACCGAATTTTTAGATTTCAGACAAATTCCTGACTCTGGAAAATTAAATAATTCATAGTCACATTTTTCATATTGGCAGACTCGACATTGTGATTCCGTCTGTCCGTCACCATATCCATAACTATTCAATATTTTAACTACTGCAGTAAGAAACATTAAGTACAAAGACCATAAAGCCCAAGTCATTACGTCACGCATTTTGATACATTTTGGTAAATTTCAGAGAGAAAACGAATGGCAGTTATTCAAAAAACATCACGTACGGTTATGAATACTTGCATCCCAAGATTACTTCCTTAAGGTAAAAATAAATTAAACCTGTCACTAGACGGGCACGTTTTTCTGCTACTGGGCAATATGACCACAAATGGGCTCCAGTAGCGAATGGAAACTACTGGTCCTACTACAAGGTGAAATCACTGATAAAAGTCCCAACAAAAATATAAGACAACAAAATTAACAAGTGAGATAACGTGCGCATAGCGTAACAATTCTCTTCAATTGACCTGAAACCCCAAGATTTACAGAAAAGTGCATTTTGCACAATACCTTTCATTTTCCTCTACAATTTTTGTCCTACACATTCTTCGCTCCATCCGACTTTTAACTAAAACTGCGGTGTGCTGACAAGTTTATGGAACTCCGCAATATCAAATTTCATGAAATTCCGTTCAGCAGTTCAGGAACTGTTTACATGTGGACGGACAAATATGAAGAGATTAATGGACCCATCTCTTCAACTTTTCGGTTCCAAAGCACCTAAAAATTAACTAATATGGTTTAAACACTTACAGATCAATAGTTAATAACGGTTTTAATAAATAATAAAAATACAAAATGAGAGCATATTAATGTACCAACTAAAGGTTCTTCACGTGCGTCCAAATACACGGTATACTACGCAATAACGCACTACTACGTATATTTGTATATAAAAGGAGGGTGGAGGGCCTTCTGGACCAGATACCGTCAGTGGAGATATTCCGTAATAATTCTGGCGTCTTCAAGCACACACCGGTGGAACGTATTACTCTATCAGCAGCCCCCTATAACAATCACGTCACAGGTGGGGACTAGATTTTAATTCAAATACATATTTATTTCTTGAAACCAAAACGTGTGCTCATTTGGATATACGAATTACATTTCTTAAATTTTTGACATGGTTTGATAGTCCACATAAATGCATATTTTGTCTGTTTTATGAATAAGCATAATATTTTCTAAGATCTCTATTTATGCTGCATATTTCTTTTTAAAATATTTAACATTTAACTTTTATTTGTTGTTTTATATTCAAATTTTCAATCATCGTCGTGTGTATACAATTGTTCCTTTCCGTCTTGGGATATGCTGCATATCTGACCCGCAACAGTTCGTCATGCAAACTGCAAGTTGAGTCTGGATTCGTGTTTCTGATGCAATACCCAAGACGGGGCTTCCCTGATCCCTTTACTCCAACTTTCCTCATCCGCATACCATCAAAGTGGCTGTGAAGTCGGACGCGTATTCACATGCCGCTGCTAGGAACGTAATACGTACTATTCAACTGATAACAGACTTCATTTATTTATTTCCGAAGTCTCCGTCAAGTTCTCTATGCTTCTTCATCTGGAGCTGGGAGCCATTCATATTAGTGGTGACTAGTCTGTGGTTAAGTTTGTTCAGCTTTTTGTAGTCATGCCGAAACTGAAAATAAGTAAGAAAACTAACCTACAGCTGTATCAACGGGAGTTCGAAGGAAAGATCATAACTATGGATAACAAAATTCTTTATTGCTGAGCGTGTGAAAAAAAAAAACAGTTGATAGTGAAAACGCTTTCCAGGGCTTCAGCATTTGAACACTAATATACACAAAGAAATATTACAATTTAATCCACGAAAAATGGTTCTGTTCAAAAATTTCTTAGTGAATTTTCTAAGAACAGTTTTTCACAATTCTCCTTTTTCTTGTGCGAAGGCTTTCTATGGGCAGGCATTCCGCTGTGGAAATTAACCAATCCTACTCTGAGAAACTTCATAGAGAAGTATACACAGTGCAAAAGCTGCCTCCGTATTCTAGGGGTAACGTTCCCACCTCATTAGGTCGTGGAAATTTTAAGGGCGGAAAAATTCAGGGAACAAGTCCTCCGGGAGGGACTTTAAGCCGTGTGTCCCATATCGTAGATTTACGGCACGTAAAAGAACCTCATGTCTCTAGCAGACCTCTGAGCTATATTAAAGGCAATACTTTCCCGCCTAAGTAGTTTCCAATGCCTCTGGTAGATGGGGGAAGCATCAAGGTACCGAGGGCCGACCTCGTTGGCTTAACGGGGCTGATGGCACGCACCGTTACCGGTAGGGTATGGCGACAGTAGAAATTAAAGGGGGACGCACAATGGACCAATAACTGGTCTAAGTGCATGGGGAAACCCACCCCCTCTAATAATACGAATACGAAAAAATACGAAATACACAGTTCCGGATGAATCTAATATGCGCAAAAGTTAAGTGAAGCAATGCTAAGTTCCTTCAACTGAAAACATTAGATATAAGATTCAAGATAATTTTGTGTGGGTATCAACTGACGAAACACATGACTGAGTGGGACGGTTTATTGCAAATATTATAGTTGGATCCCTTAATCAGAACGAACAAACTACCCCATATCTTCTTGCGGCAGAGAAACTGGAAACCACAAATAGCTCAGCAGTTTCAAAATTTGGTATGGATTCCATGAATTTACTATGGCCGAATGGTATGTGTGAGCATGTATTGCTCTTTATGACTGATGCCGCAAGTCATATGATCATAGCCGGTACTGCTCGTAACGTTATATTTCCAAATATGACTCATTTGACTTGCCTTGCCCATGGGTTGCACCGTGTTGCAGAAACAATTCGTGCAAATGTTCCGCTTGTTGACAAGTTGATGTCATATGAAGACGGTATCTGTTAAAGCACCATACAGAAAAGCAGCATTTAAAGAAGAACCAATTTTAACGCGCAGGGGCACGTGGCTGTGTGCAGTGAATTATTTTACCGTATATTTAGAAACTGTAAGGAATGTCGTGGCCGGTCACGGTAGCCGAGCGGTTTAAGGCATGTACTGTCTTCGCTCGCTTGGAAGCCGGGATCGTGGGTTCGAATCCCACTCAAGGCATGGATGTTTAGTTTGTGTGTGCGCGTTTTTCTGTGTTTGTGTACAGGTAGAGGCCTTGCGACGAGCTGAACACCCGCCCAAGGAGTCCTACCGTATGTGTAAGATCTAGAAAAACTGAAGTGAACGGAGAAGTTCATGGAGGTAGGCCTAGGCCCACTGGGTCTGTAGTGCCAAGGGGGGGAAAGGGGGGGGGAATGTCGAGCATACATTTGATCCCAAAAGTGAAGCATCAATTCAAAGTGCCCAAGATGTACTAAAATCCGCAGAACTAGAAACTAATCTTTCCTATATATAAGCTCACTTCTCTTATGTTCCATCCGCCGTTTCCTCATTGGAGGCAGGCAATAGCAATACTACTATGTATCAATCGTTAAGTGTATTCAAAACAACTGTTTCCAAATTGGATTCTGCTCCTTGAAGAGTTGAAGTAGTAAAGGTAAAAGAACACAGCATTCTTTAAAAAAAAAAAAAGAAAAGGATATGAACAAATTAGTGAAACTGAAGAAATTTTAGCCGGTAAACGTACTGAACTGCCAAGTAAAAAAAATCACTAACAGTACAGTAAATAGCGGCTCCTGTACAATGCAAGTGAATCATTCGATGATTACATAAAATTAACTTAAATGTTGATTTCTTTTAAAATAATGTAAAATCTATTTTAATATTTGGTACGCACTTTTTATGTGCACATTTTGGAAGTTTTTCACACATAAATGGATACATATTTAAGGGCTTTTTTTTTCCTCGGCACTACAGCCCCAGTGGGCCTAGGCCTACCTCCATGAACTTCTCCGTTCACTTCGGTTTTTCTAGATCTTACACATTCGGTAGGACTCCTTGGGCGGGTGATCAGCTCGTCGCAAGGCCTCTACCTCTACACACAAACACAGAAAAACGCACACACACAAACTAAACATCCATGTCTTGAGTGGGATTCGAACCCACGATCCCGGTTTCCAGGCGAGCGAAGACAGTACATGCCTTAGACCGCTCGGCTACCGTGACCGGCTAAGGGCTTAAAAATCCGGTCCCTAGTGACTAGTCATCTCCATTAGCATGATGGCGGCGGCGTGCAGAAAAACAGGATCACATCCACCCAATTACATTGATATCATTTCGCCCCGGGTAGCTGATCTTGAGGTTAGTGCACAGACCTCCCACCAAGCGAACACCAGCTCGAGACCGGGCGCAGTTTATAATCTAACAATAATGCTCTGGGGCATATCTCCAGGGGCTTTAACTTTCACCCTATCACCTTCACTCTCGTGCTTCAACAAACGTACCTACCATGAATCTGAATAATCTCAGTTACTGACATGGCGTTCTTAAACAACACTGAGCTATAACAAATCGATACATCAAGAGTGCCTAGTACTATAGTACTAGTGTACTAGTGTACAGATAGAATAGAAATGTTTCTAGAGCACAGGCCTACAACCACAAAAAGCAGTTCCTGCAGACTGCACAGGCGTGAATTCCAACATGAAATTATTTCCATTTGTGCTGCCGAAAAAAAAATCAAAAGCAACAACAGACGTAGGATGACATATTTCAAGAAATTGTTGTAAATTATAAGTATCGATGGATAAAAATAAGCACAAAACAACTTAAAATCATTTGAAATAAAAAAAATATATATATACTGATGAGATAAAATTACACACACAACTGTCGGTCCTTTAGACTACACGACATTGCCAAAAAAAAATCAAACAAAATCACATATGCTCTTCGTACTTACATATGTTTATTTCTGGTTGCATGTTTTACCTTGGAAACTTAATAATTCACAGTCGATCTTCGAATTTCGTGCACACGATGCTTCAATACATAGTACTGCACAATTTCTTTCGAATACTTGTATGTTTTGGATTGTACAAAGATCCACCCAACAGAAGTTACTAAAACTAAAAGCTAATTACTTTTACTGAATAACGCGAAATTATAAATAAATCCACTGACTTACCGCTCGGCGTTCCATTACACCATTGCAACTGCGAATTTGATTTGTTCTGTCATCCGTCAGCTGTGCATTACGACACCTGCAAAACAGTATCTTCATTCATACCCAAAATTATTGAAAAATCACGAAAAAATAACACGACTGTCCTTCTTCCTCAATTCAATTTAGAAATGTCTTTCCACAGGTTATTAATTTAATTAAATCACCAACATGTCCTGACCATAACCTTGACAAAAAATGTAACGTTCACTACCAACGGAGTGCGCTGTAAGAGCGCACATTCATCATCTGCAATCTACACACGTTTGTTCTTATTCAAGCTGCTTGCTTGTTAGCGTTACGTAGAACTGCTATGTACACACGCATTTTCCACATTCTAAAAACAGGCACTAGGATTTCTCCACTCGTATAAGTTTTACTAAGTGAAAACTGGTTTGACAGCAGACTATTAGAAGCAGTAACATTAAACACACGTGAAAGTACGTCCTATGTCAGTCAGGGAAACTTCGGTCGCGGGGGAGGGGCACAGAATATATTGATGGCCTACTGGCTTATATATATTATTCGACAGAAAACCAGTACTTCCACATAGAACACAATATTCTCCACTTGAAAATCTGTGTGCACTTTACGCTAGCTTCCACTTCGACATGTAGAATATTTAGATACTTGCACAACGCCGGGAGCTCACTCGGCGTAACACTACATAGCTATGTGTAATGCGAGTGTTTACGAGTCGATCTCGCTACCTCACCCAGCTAACCAAGCAGCTCATTTCCCGACCAACCCAAACGTACGACCGGCTCTACGCCAGCCCTCCCTCCTTCCCTCCTCCATCATAATATATCTCATCCGCGTGTGCGACTTCGCAGTTCGCAACTCACCTGGACCCTAGGTGATGAATCGGCCGCGTCTTCCAGCAGCTAGTCCCAGGGTATAAAACTGCTCGGGACCTGATGATCAAAATTGCATGCGCAACTATGGAGGGAGGGCCAGTGTGCAGCGGGAGTATATGAAAGAAGGTATAAAATTCCAATAATTTGGCAGAGGTTAGAAACCCCATTAAAAACGGAGTACACCATCCCTTGTAGACGCCACTGTTTGTTTTAATAGGCACTTAAGCCTCCTGAGGGGTCGGAGGAAGGCAATGTACTCAATCTAATCGGCTTACGTCACCTGTCAACCAGACAGTATCGTGAAACCGTCACATGCACACTTACAAGCAATGGCTAAACATTTGGATGTCTACTGCAGACTCGCCTTAAGTGTCAAACATCGCACATCTCGTGATGCATTGTATACTTCAACCCCGTGGCTAAAATCGAGCAAGAGTACGGGTCCACATATTTCGGGGGGGAGGTGGGGGGGGGACGGCGCCACTTATCGCATAGTTCATTATTACATGAATTTACGTTTGTCTTCTTTGACAAACCACGAATATAACTAAAAATATAACATAATGCATGTCTGGACAGAAAAAAACATAATTATTTTTCTCTTCTTCACACTTGCGGATAAAGTCTGTTTATTAATGTAATTACTGTCACTAAAATAATATTTTCCTTCAGATAACTTCTCACCAGCATACTCACTAGTTACTTAGTCCATAGCGGCCTCCGTAGTCTAGAGGTAACGTTCCCACCTCATGACTCGTAGTACGCGGGTTCAAATACCCGGTGGAGGTCGTCGAATTTTTAAGGGCGGAAAAATTCAGGGAACAAGTCCTCCTTGAGGGACTTTAAGCTGTGTGTCCCGTGTCGTAACTTTACGGCACGTAAAAGAACCTCATATCCCCAAAGGGGATCACTGAGCCAAATTCCAGGACGTTTCCCGCCCAACAATAGCCTCTTAGGCCTCTGATAGATGGGGGAAGCATTATAGACACCGCTAAGCAAGTGGCCGAACTCGCTTGCTCGGCGGGACGGATGGTACGCACCATTTATCAGTAGGGTAAAGAGACTGGTAGAATATCATAGAGGGAAGCACAATAGATCAAACGGGTCGCGGTGCATGGGGAAACCCACCCTCTCTAAATAACTAACTACTTAGTCCATATTAAACCGTCTAACAACTGATGTTCACAAAATTCAAGTACATGTTTGATTACCCAATGAGAAATCAGCATTCATTTTCATACAAGAGACTAACTGAGAAAGCTACATTTTGTAAATCATTTGCTAGCACCTGTCCAACACATTCATACAAAGATATTGGGTTTCCGGACTTTATCCATCGTCCTGGTTTTATGATAACTAAGAAAAAGACGACGTTTCGGAAACTGGATTTGTTTCCGTCCTCAGCTGAGGGAAAACACCCATTCTGTTGGGTCCCTTAGAAAGAGCTAGCTTCAATCACTGGTCTAGGGACCCAAAAGAATGGGTGTTTTCCCTCACCTGAGGACGGAAACAGATCCAGCTTCCGAAACGTCGTGTTTTTCTTAGTTATCTTAAAACCAGGACGATGGATAGTCCGTAAACCCAATATCTCCGTGTGTTATACACCATCGTCAGAATCCCACAGTAACTACATTCATACAAGTTGCCACAGCTAGTACACGGCTGACCACACTGCATGCCTGCTAAACTGCAAACTTCGTCAGACACCGACATGTAACCTTTTACAGCCCTTCAGTTCTTATGTACTGTGCACGTCTTGCTATGTGTATATTCTTTAAGCATGACACGTGACAACTTAATCCCTATTGGCGTTTTATGGTCCTGTGTATGTGGTCCAAAGACTGATAAAAGGCCCCCATCCTACTATATCTTAAATTTTAAAATATGGTTCAGTTCATGCAATAATTCATAACTGCAGACAGACAATTATGAGTTCCATAAGACAAAAATGAAAACGGGGCAAAATGTTAGGAGCAGGCACTAACTAGCAGGAAACAAATAAATCAACAGCAGGGACTGGTTATATTGCTGTAAACCTCCTCCAGACTAAAATAACCAGTAAATAAAAATCTTGGCATCTATAGACTACTTTGCCTGTGTAAATGAAGTCTCTATGATAAGAAAGACAACAATGACTAACTTTTTTTTATTGCTAGTGGGGTGGGACTAAGTCCCTTGTACTGCGGCCACTTCTGGCCTATTGTACCAGCCCCAGATGATAGGCGAGGGTGATTGTGGAGCAACTGGTGGAATGAAGATTGGCAGGGGAAACCGAAGTACTCGGAGAAAACCTGCCCCAGCACCACTTTGTCCACCACAAATCCCACTTGACCAGACCAGGGATCAAACCCGGGCCGCCGCAGTGGGAAACCAGCGACTAACCGCTTGAGCTATGGTACGGCCATGACTAACTTATTGGTCTAATTTTCACATCAACTGCCTTTCTCTACATAAAACTCAGAACTGTGGCGGCTCTTTAAGTTATTAATCATTTATGGGAAGTTCTGAAGCCAGTTACTGCAAAACGTTTACATAATGACCGACACACTTCAATATACAAACATATCTAAAAGTGGAATGTATTTAATATTTGTTTGGAGGGGAGTGCCCTGTATTCAATATTTGTTTAGAGAAGCAAAGCTGTAAGCACTTTCTACTGGGGTAGGAGGCACCTACCGACTATTAACTGTCACGATGCACTAAAATATGTAACTCCATCGCACAGTTCATAGTTACTTAGCCATGAAATTTCCTGTTTCTATAAAACTTAAAGTTTCACAACACTCCACCACTGAAATTAGCCAGCTTAATCCATACCCTTATTCCTCCATAATCTATTTCAGTATCATTCTCTCATTTCCCATTTATGCCTATGTCCTCATAAACGTTTGTCCCCTTGAGATTTCTTGAACAAAGTTTGGACATTTCTTATTTTGCCTACATGTGTTGCACGCACAACTGCTGCAGAGAATTAAAACACATCTTATACATAAAATACTTTCATTCTGTGGTTTGTGAGATATGCTCACCGAAATTCTGTTGCTTGCAACAAATCCTTTGAGAATTCGAAATAATAATTATCTGGGAACAACACTAACGCATAAAGTTCATGTTTAAATCAGGAAATTAAGATCTGGAAAAAAAGTATTATTATCCATTTAAAAAATTCTGTCAGCCTGTATACTTCCCGAAATGCTTAAGATCAACTTATACACAACAACAATTTTGCCAGTGGTTTGTATGGAATTATCTCTTACCTTGAAGAAAGAACATAAATTACTGGTATTACAAAAGGCAATGCTCAGGAAAATACTCAGACCAAAGAAAAATACTGAGCAACTTAGGATACTACATGATAAAGAATTCTGTCTCTAATAACCTTGGCATGCGGCCAGAATCGAAGAAATAAGAAATATACACAGAATGTTGATGGGAAACGTCTTAAGAGATAGAAGGATCATGATAAGAGGGATCTTTAGGAAGGTATGGTGGGTAGACGGAAAAAGAATTGAACTATTTTCTTTTTATTTTGTAATTTATTTAAAAACACTGTCACTAGTTCAGACTATAAATCATATCATGATAGGATGAATAGTGAATAATGAATTTGAAAGAAATACTCTTGGTCTAATTTCAGTACTAAAACATTCTGTCACTTGCCTGGAGGAACTGCAGAAAACAGAAACCTAAATTTGCACAGCAAGTGTCCAAGAGCTAAGATTTAAATCCAGGACCTCCCAAATATGAAACAGGAGTAAGAATTCAGGTGGATGAAACTAAGAATGATCATGTCCAATAGCGGGGTTTTGAGATTGGTAGTGTCAAACCTTAAGGTTCAACTACCTTGTACGAGGGTAAGTGAGAAATTATCCGCACTTTCTCCATAACACATCTTTAGGTTTGTCACACTGCCTCCTACGCATGCATTGTTAGAGTTGGTACTACTGTGGTCACGTGATCGAAGTTTTACCTTGATCGCTTCATTTTCCTTGATGCTGTGACAGTGTAAACATGGCCACTCTGCTAGCAGTGTGCACCAATGATTAACAAAGAATAGTGACCCGATTTCTCTGATTGGACGGTGTATCAGGGGCTGAAATTCATATGTGGGTTCATCACTATGAGCCAGAATCCAAAAGCCAGAGTGTGGCGTGGAAACACCCGGGATCGCAAACGAAGATGAAATTCAAGACTCAAATCTTTCGTGGGATAGGTGATGCTAACAGTCTTTTGGGACTCAAAAGGGCCTATACTGGAAGACTACCTGGAAAAAGGGTGTACGATCAACAGTGCAAGATACAGTGATTTGCTGGAAAACAATCTCAAGCCAGGAATTCGCACCAAACGCCGAGGGCTATTGTCGAAGAAAGTGTTGTTGTTGCATGACAATGAACATTCACACAAGGACGGCCAGACCGTTGAAATCATTAACCATTTGTGTTTCGAGGTGCTGGAACACCCTGCCTACAGCCCAGATCTCGCCCTTTCCGACTATCATCTCTTCGGATCGCTCAAAGATGTTTTACGAGGTTTTGTATTTTCTACGGACAAAGAAGAGGGGGAAGCGGTGCATAAATGTTTACGCGACCAACCGAAAACCTTCGTGGAGGGAATACGCAAGCTTTTTGACCGCTGGACCAAGTGCATCGAAAAGGGAGGAGACTATGTAGAAAAATGAAGTACTTGTTCAACTCCTACTTTTAGTGCGGATAATTTTTTACTTCCCTCCTTATTAATAAATTACCACATTTCATGCATTCATACAAATCTTATAGATATGACTTCTATATGGAATAAACCATGACACTTGATATGGTGCTTGGGTACTAGCTGATCAGAAGACGCAACAAAAGAAATTACTTCCGAAAGAAGCAAGCAGAATTCCTGAAATTTCCCAAACCACCCTTCAAAGAGGAGGAACGGGGATGCACCGTTAGGCTATTCGGGACGAACGGCCTTAAGGAGGGAGCAGTAAGACGTATTTGCGCTATGCAGGGCAACCCCACCCCCGCCAGCGGTGATGTAACAGCATCCGAGCGCTGCCACTGCTACGGTAACAGGCCAGTCAACACTCCGCCCCCCGCGGTGACATAACAGCAATTCCCACTGTGACGTAACACGAGACACAGCTGTTGACACAGGCAACAGGGCACGGTACAAAAGGCCGGCTGAGCAGTATGTCACCAGAGTTTGTGATCAGGAGTGACATAGTGAGAATCGTGAAGCCGCCGAGTGCAGTTGCAGTCTAGCATTCGCCAGAATGAATGAAAGCAGAATAAGTAAATTTAATACTGCAGATGGCAGTAATTGTGAAACTGTGAACTGTATAAGTGTAAGAGCGAATGTGGAATAAATTCGCTACATTCAATACGGCGTAATGTGATTTGTCGCGTGACATATACCCAACACGTGGCAATATAAAAGAATCTCTCCCTGTGCTGGAATCTATACTGTTAAAATATGGCGTGTTCCCTATTCAGAGGGGCAAATAACTTCACGTGGGTCTCGGATTTAGCGAATATTTATTGAACGCTCACTCTTACACACTCAAGTAAAATTAGTATCACTTGCAGTATCACAATTACTGCTTCCATGCTACAAGCAGGAAGGTCGCGGGTTCAAATCCCGATGAGGTAATTGTTTTTTTTTTCAACTGACCTAATCCTTCCAGCCGAACTATGGCCTTGGGGTTCACTCATCCTCTAACAGAAATGAGTACCAGAAATTAATTAAATAACTTTCCTGGGGAGTAAAGCGCGGCCGGCGCGTAAGGCTGACAACCTTACCGCCATCTTTGAGCCGACTGTCTAGATAATGTGGGACCTTCAACGTCTCACAACCCTATGGGCCTTCACGGCCTGGTACAGGGATAGCTTTACTTCTTCTTTTTTTTTTTTTTACTTTTTACTATATCTCGGCGAATACTAGACTGCTTTCGACGGCGACTTTCTTAAGACTGACTTCTGGCTCAATACTCAACTTCCGTCCAAGTCCAAGTCACATTACCACTGACGGTCAGTCAGCGGATTGCTGAACGAAGTCGAAGTCGAACTTTATCTAGACCGCACGCGAGCTCAATAGAGGACACCCCTCGCCAAAGTTCGATTTCACGTGTTCAGCAATCCGCTGCTTCGGGAACGCTCCTTATAGAATACACCGGTAACGTGTGTCGTCTCATCCGTTGTTACTCAACGACAGTTCGTTGCTAGGGTTTTCCTACGCAATGTCCTGTTGTTATTCATTTGTCGCTGTGGGAACTTAACAATTTCCAAGTATTCGTTGTCGCTGAAATAACACGTTACAATATTTAAGATCAGCAGAATAATTTACATGCAACTTTTAAAGAACTAGTGCAAAAATAATTAGCCTGGGGCTTATATTATCTAGATAGTAAAATAAATACTTTTTTAATATTGTGGCGTATTTACGCCATGCAGGAATCGTTGCGCCACAGAAATCTGTAAACACGGCTATTACGCAACACTTAGGAAAGCGGTGTTTTCTCCGTGTCGTGCCGAGCTGCACCGCGCTGCTTGCTATTCAGCGTTGCCCAGCAACGCCTCTGTAAACACGGCGATTACGCAACAGAGGGCAAGCTGCGTTTTCCGCCTGTCCGAATGAGGCCTTATAGGAGAAACTGGAATTCCTAAGAAGTCGGTCGAAGAAGTTGGTCAGAGTTAGTTCACGGAGTGAGTGCGAGACAGACGCAGGAGGAAGGAGACCTGAACATGTGATTAGAAGATTTTATGCGTGACAATCAGTGATAGTGAGTGACTTAAGAATTTACGTGTGCGACGGCGCAGTGATATTTGAAGTGTAATTGGAAGATCTTAAAATTCCGTGAGTGAAACATCTTGGATTGTAACAGCTGAAATACTACTCATATTCTGAACAAGTAACAATGAAGTATAAAGTGTACAAGATATTTGAAGCAGATTTCAATAAAGTGACTAAAGGTATGAAGGTAGCACCATGTATGAGATCAAGTTCCACTGATGACATGCATGCAAAGAATGCTGTACGCCAGAGTCTCTGCAAGCCTGAAAATCTGAATATATCTGAAAAAATATTCTGCTCTTTCTGTAATGCAAAGTTTGAAGATCAAGCTCAAGAAATATTGCACTACAAGTCGGACTGGCATAGGTATAATCTGAATCGAAAACTGGATGACTTGAAGCCTGTTACAGAAGAGAAATTTACACAACTTGAAGATGATATGTTGAGTATTTTGGGTTCTGAATCTGAGAGTGAAGATGGGAAAAGTTCAGATTCTATACCATCATCGGTTGCAAATCTTGGTTCGTTTCAGAATAATGAACCCATGAAGATCACATGCTGTAAAGATGATGTCAGTGGTTCATATCCTGAATATGAACAAAACGATCATGGTCATGAAACGAAACGTGAACATTTGAGACTAATGGCAGCAAGACATACCAAAGTTTTTTTTGAAAATGAAGATGGCAAGATACTGTCGATGTATCGATGTCTCTTACATGGAAAGAAAGAAGTACCAGAGAATGATGAGCAGTTAATTCAAATGGCCATGAAGGTTGCAGCCAATCCAGTGTGGGCTATTATTATGCTTGGAGGAGGTCATTTTGCTGCAGGCATTTTCCAAGGGCAGGAAGTGTTAGTGCACAAGACATTTCACTGTTATACAGTTCGTTCTCGCCAAGGTGGGGCTCAGAGCTCTCGAGATGGACGAAGTGGTGGAAGCCACCCTAAAAGTGCAGGAGCCAATCTTCGTAGATACAATGAGGCAGCATTGATACAGCATGTACAAGATATCATGGAATCCTGGTCATCTCAGTTGGATAGCTGTGGTCTAATCCTGTACCGCGCTGTTGGTCACAATGGAAATGTTCTCTTCAGTGGTCGGAATCCTCCTCTTAACAAGACTGATTCTCGTCTGCGCACCATCCCCTTTGCCACAAGACGTGCCACCTTCAGTGAGGTCAAGCGTGTATATGATATCCTTACCAATGTTGAGATGTATGGCTCTGGAGAGGCCGTCCAAACATATTTCCCTCAGACCTCAAGAAAACAAGGTTTTAAGTCTCAGGCAGCACAGGATGAAAGAATTAATTATGAGAATACAGTTGAAGGAACTGAAAACACGAGTCCAAAACGAGGGAGCTCCAAACATAATATTGATCGTGCTAAACCTCGTAAGTCACCCCATCGACCTTTGCCTAGAAGTTAATCTGAAAGTGATATCAGTGAAACAGAAACAACTACTGGAAGCCACGTGATAAATGAGGAAAGAGGGACAACATTTTATTGTCTTCAGGCGTTTTGTGATACAGTACCACAAGAGATGAAAGATAAAACAAGGCATAGTAAAGATAACAAAATGACTGGCAAAAGGCAGCACAAGAAGAAAGTTGAAAAAGATTTGTACAGTGCATCAGTTATGGCTCTCCGAAGAAAGCTTTGGGCTTCTTGTCGGATTAGAGACACAGATTTATTGGTTAATTCTCTTCAGATTGTCCACCCAAGCGAAGAGGAGCCAGAGAATTGTGAAGCTGAGACAACTAAAATAAATGAAGAAGCTTATGATTCTGAGAAAGAGAAGGCCTCTTAGTGTAGAAGTAAGAACAGTAACATCTCAAGGGTGGAATATCTGAGCTGCCTTAATGAGAATGTTGGTGAGAACAGAGAGACACTTCTGCATGTGGCTGCTCAAGGTGGACACTTGGTCATTGTTAGGGCTTTACTGGAAGCTGGCTGTGATCCCTCTGTCAAGAGCAAGAAGTCACAGACTCCATATGTTGTCTCTGCAAATAAAGAAACACGCAATACTTTTAGGAGATTTTGGGCTGATTTTCCAGGCAAATATGACTATTCCAAGTCCCAAATTGTGGGACCATTAACAGATGATATGGATCAAAAAATGGCAAAGAAACGACAACAACAGAGAAAAGCTAAAAGAGAGAGAAAAAGGAAACCAAAAAAAAAAATGGATGGCAATAAAAGCAGAAGAGGTTGAGAAACAAAGATTTCTTCAACTGAGTGACAGAGAAAAAGAAGGCCCTTGCTGCTGAAAGAACGCTTCTGTCTCAGGCAGCTGACAGTAAAGTGAAACCAAATGTATCTAGGTGTTTCCAATGTGCTGTGGACAGTCCCATTTCAGTATGATATCCACAGGTTCTGTAGTATGGACTGTCTAAAACGACATAGACTCAAATTGAAAAACTTGCAACATAAATAATAAAATACAGGAAAAATAGCATTATGCGTTAGAAACCAAACCTTAGTGAACAATTTCTGCTGTCAGTGATAAAAGACAAAATCTTATCTACCATAATCTCTATATAAAAGACCAAGCACAGGTAGTATTTTCCATTATCAATAAATAAGCGACCAAGAAAACCAATACCTCCTGATCGCTATGGATTAATTAAACAAGTAAGAAGAGGAAGAAGACCTGAACGTGTGATTAGAAGATTTTATGGGTGATAATCAGTGATAGTGAGTGACTTCAAGAATTTTTATGTGCCATAGTGCAGTGAGATGGGGAGTGTGTAATTCAGTGAGACTTGTATAGCTCCAGGGTTATAAATACATGAAAACTACTGCAGGTAGACTGAGAAGATTAGTGTGTAGTGTCTGTAAATTGTGTAAACCCACAATAGTGTTACAATTGTAGTTACAACTTGAAGGTTATTAATAAAACCAATTACCAGTCCAAACGGAGTCTCAGTAGCCAAACATGCTACAATATTCTCCTGATTTAAATGCACAAAGGTACATGAGTACAAGATGAAAAAATCAGAGCAAAGATTTGAATAAATGAAACCAGAAGGTTCCTGTCAGTCTAAAGAGCAGATCACCTACACACTTCCCTTTGGGTACCTCACGGACTGACTAACACAATAAGAATCTTGATTTTATCTCACCACAAAATCCAGTTACCATGTTAATGCTGAATCCACTTTTCTCATCCATTCTTTAGAATTTTCCTTCTCATGACCTTAACCAAGCAGGAAATGTGACATACTCAGTCTACAATAGACATACTTAGTTCATTTCACATGTACACGATATTCGTATATATGAACACATCAGGTATACACTTTAATTGCAAATGGATGACAAGGCACATCATCATAAGTCATTACCATTAACACCATCAAGAGCAGTGGTAATTCTGAGTGTTCTATATACAACGATGAGTCCTATATTTACTTGATAGCAAAATTAGACCAATAAGCTATTAACTTTGTCCTTATCATGGAGGTATAACACAGGCAAAACAGTGTGAATTTCACACTGTTATCTGTGCTTCTTTAAAGGGAAGGGTATTTCCAGTAATCCAAACAATCTCCATTGCTGATTTCTTCACATTTCACACTGGTCATATTCTGGGCCTCTTCTTGGCAGTATACCACAGTATACTGTTTCTCCAAAAGACTTGAAGACAAAAATGAAAAACTATACATATAATACACAGCCATTCTTTCACATATGAAATTCAACACAATTTTTGTTTATATTTTAAAAGTTGATGTTTTGTCACTTTAATCCAGCCTACATCCTCATACACTAATTTATATTTTAACATTCATACCATCTCCCCATCCACATCTAAATCAACTCTGAGGTTTCCTGCTAAAATTTTGCACGAAATAGTCTCATAGTGTGCTACATGTCCCACCAATCTCATTCTCATTGATCTGATAATCCTAATGCTACAAGGTGAGTAGTAAAAATGACAATGCTCCTCATTGTGTAATTTCCCTCATGCTCCTGTTACTTCATTTCTAGTCAGCATTTTTTCGCACACACACTCAATCAATGCTGTTCTTTTATAGCAAGGGATCAACTTTCACTACCACCAAAAACAGATAAAATTATAATGTTATATTTCAGCATCTTGTTGTACTGTATAGACCTGTCTTAGGAGCTTTTATGCCGTCTATGTGCAACGTCATTCACTATTCTTTCTTCATATTCCTTTATTGGACACTGCATGTTTCAACCAAACTGGCCATCTTCAAGTGTACTGGTTGTTATTGGTAAGGATTCTGCTGCACTCTGTAATGCGGTTTTCTTCCCACCTATTGTGGTTGCCTCTGGTTATTTTTGCTTATATGGGTTACCATCAGTTATATTTAGGTGTTCTCAGGTTGCAGTGGTTGCTTTTGGTTTTGTTTGGTTTGATGGCTATGGCTGCCTTGAATGTTCTTGCTGGGGTGTGAGTTCTGTTGTGTGCCATCATAGTGACTATGATACAAATAATGTGACAAGGAGGACCAGGAGCAGGGTCCTGAGCAAACCAATAGCAGTAACAGTGGAAAAAAATATTGGCCCTACAAATGGCTATTTTCAAAGGGCAAAGTGAAAGCAAGAAATAATGTGAACCAACAGGAGGCAGAGGGAAATCAATGGAAAAAAAAAAAAATTAAGGAAGCAGTAGCCCTTTAAAGAGCAGCGAGCATTGGAGGGTAGATAAGGCACTAACAAAGGCTGATTCACAAAGCATGGCTGGATGGAGGAGAGCAAAAAGTTGATTAGATAAAATAAAATAAACAAAAGCAGCCATCTGAGTAAACCAGTAGCAGGTGGAGGGATGTGAGAAGAGAGTAACGAACAAGGGCACTTTAGAACGTTTTCCACAGCCAGTTTTTTTACTGTTTACATTCCACGCAGCAATCTTTAGTCACTGTCATGATAACATCAAATTCCATGGCCTATTTTCCTATGAATATGTTCCAATTCAATATGAACGTTGTAAATACTATCTTCTGAGTAATGGGCTTTCTTGAAGTCAAGACTTGAACTGACATACTGCCCAAATGCATTCCCACTTTTCAGACCAAATTTCATACTAACTGATAAGGGTAAAATTTGTCAATAATTATTATCACCTGTTTTACTGCACTCTATATAAATAGGTGTCATGATAATAAGAGGCTCAGTCAGAACGTAACCACAAACTGTCCATATCTTCTATTTCACTGATCCGATTGCTAAATACATATGCAACTGTAAGCACAAAACCTACGTACTGTCATAGTAACCTATTTGACCTTCACCATTCAGTTGTCTTTCACCACTAGTGGCATCAACATGGCCACTCCACTTACTCCATGCATGAAACAAGAGCAGCAGGCAATAATTATATCTTTGTGGGCTGAAAGTGTAAGAGATATAGAAATTAATCAAAGACTATCAGCGCAGTATGGCAGGAAGTGACTATAGTGACATGAACAAATTGACTGACATGTCCAAAACAGCTGAACAAATGTCACTGACAAACAACAATCAGGCCCACATCAACTTCTTGGGGGAACAGTGAACAAGTCTGCACTAATTATCAACAACAGGGAGGGAACTAATGACATCACAAAGGCACTGCACATTAGTCATGATTCTACCCACCACAGTTTTCACACCCTGAGTTTACAAAAGGAAAGTTCCAAATCACCTCACAGAATAGCACAGGCCTAACTGTTTGGATATCTGCAATAGCATTTTGAAATATCTCACAGGGAAAGTATGCCTTTTTTCAGTTGCACTATCAATGGTCATGAAACATGGATCCATTACAAGCTACTGCAAAAACACCAGAGTACAAAACAGAAGCCACCAGACATCCAATGTAAAAAAAAACTCAAACTTCAACCAAGAGTGGCAAAAGTTATGTTCACAATGTTCTGGATCTCACAGGGACCCATTCATAAGCATTATTTGGTAAGAGGTGTGATGACAAATATGAAAAGTTACAGAAAAATTCTGCATGACAAGCAGAAGTTGCAGGTTCACAATAAATGCCAAGGACAACTGTCAAAAGGCGATGTGTTACTGCATTACAAATCCTGTTGCCATATTACAGCCCATACTTTTGAAACACTCCAGCATGTATGCTTTTGAGATCTTAGAACACCCACCATACAGCCCTAGCCTTGCTCCAACCAATTTATATCTGTCTGAACCACTTAAGCCTTAAAGACATTGTCATTTTCCCAGCAACCATGAAGGGAGAAGTGCATACATTGCTTGCCATTCAGTTGAAAAAATTTGTTTCCAATGTCATACATATTGTAACGTGTCGGCAAACCCGAGGAGTAACTTCTATGGAAACGCTACAATAGACCGTTACAGAGGAGACAACAATTGCTCCATGGTAATTCTAACAGGAGTCTCCATGGTTATAACTGAGGGTTCGTTGCCTAACAGCGGGCAAGGTGATAGATAGCCCGGCTTCAGCGAGAAACAGTCTCGGAATAGTCTTCGAAGAAGAAAGTGGCGGAATAGTCTTTGAAGAAGAAAGCTTCGGATCGCCCGTCTAAGGAGCCAGTCCTGGAATATCCGCTGCAGAAGATAGTCTGCGATAAACCGCCAGTGAAGCCAGTCCAGTGTTCGCCGAGTTATTGTAAGCAGTGACTGTAACACTGCAGGCGAAAATGATTGTAAAGTGTGTAAGTGAGGGAACATAATAAATTCGCTATATTGAGACTACGGCGTGAAGTTATTTGTAGCGTGACACACAAAACACGCTACAATATGCTTGTGCAACATCAGACCAAGCGTACTGAAAAGCAGGAGGACCGTCTTGAAAAATTATGCATCTGTTTATTACATACATTATGTCTGGAATAATGAGAAGTTGCCTATCTGTGGATTGAAAGTATGAGAGTATGTGAAGATATATTTATTAAAATTAACATATTAGCAATACATATATGTGGGCCTTAAATTTGTCACAAAATTTCTGTAAGGGTATGCCACATCTGTTGTCCAATAAGTAAATTACTGTGACCATTAATTAGTGACATTCCACTGCCAGAACTTATGGAAGTTTACCTACAGATTCATATTTCACTATAGCCACATAATGGCAAGCTATCAACAAATATAATATCTAATGCCACATATGAATGGTAACACAAAGCACCTCAAGTTCCTTTAAATTCTTTATCAACACATCAGTGTATTAACAATTGACAACACTATTAAATCTCACGGATAGAATATTTGTTCCTGATATTCACAAACATAAGACAAAGATAACAACACAATAATTATTTCCCTGCATTAATAACAAAACCTATGTCACAGCCAATAACTAACAAATGATGATCACAATGAAGTAACTGTTACACTACCATATCATAAAATATAAGCTGTCATAACCCTACACAGACTAGCCCTCACTGCAAACATCCATGAGATAAATATGTAAGATAGGTTCAAAAAGTCACAGTCAGTTTGTCTGGAACCTACATAGCCATTTCTTAACCAATTAAAAGTCTTGGTAACCTAAAATTAAAATACACTTTGTGGAGATTATGGCTTGAGAGTAGGATAATGTTTTGTCTACTAAACATGAATAATATCCAAATTTATTGGCAAAAAGGTCAGATCTCAAAAGTCCATATTAAATCATCTTCCTTCCGCAACTTCTGCTGTTCAGTGAAATTAGGCAGACCTATTTGAGAAAAGGTGGAAGCAATTTTTACTGTTCTTACATTCAAACATGTTCTACCAAATGTAAGTTTTGAGGTTTTCACGGCGATGACTATGAAGAAAGTCGTCTTCTGGGTTTAGGCACCGTGTATTCTTCGTTTTGGCCGACGTTTCGGAGGAACGTAGCGCCACAGCTACTGCTCTCTGCATTCCAAGCCATTCAACTGCTCTGAAGATGGAGGCGCTACGTTCCTCCGAAACGTCGGCCAAAACGAAGAATACACGGTGCCTAAACCCAGAAGACGACTTTCTTCATGTTCTATCAAATTTTATTCTGTAACATCAGCCCGAAGATCCAGACTAAAACGAAGGCTGGTGGGGAACAGCAAAACATATGGGGGTAAAGACCACTTAGATTACTTGTCATGGCCTTAACAGGCTTTTCACAGATCCTTTTGACAAAATTTAATTATGTGTAAACTGAATAACGTTCAATTTTATAATTACTGACACTGTTATGCTGCATTATTAGTATACAATTATCAGCAAGAACGGTAATGTCACGAAATGTGACATATGCTTAAAATGACCAACTATTTTCTCACAGAGAACGGTCTCAAAATGGAACTAATTCTAAAATTGGAGCAGAATACGACAATATTACAAAAGAGAATCGACGTTATTCATGAAATACAATATCCTATCGCCATAATGTGGCTGTAAAAAGAGCGACACACATCATAAGTCATGTAGTTATGCATGAAGTTTATTACATAGCCAAAAAATTTATTTTATCACATTATGATAACGTTTATCGGGCGTCAGTAAACACATTACATTTGTGATATTGGATATATAACCACAAACACCACACAACTTCATTAGACATATGACAAGCAAACTTGTTCGAAATTCTAACTAGCATATGGTATTATTTTAATGACCTACCTTCTGTATTTTATTCTAACCACGTACTAATAGTAACAATCATATCCATATCAATATTGTCACAAATAAATGCACCAAACAGTTTGCATAATAAATATACCTCGAAAACAATCACAAATTATACGTCACGAGTCACCACCAGCCATCTTACATTTCACACATCCGGTTTAAAAGTCAAAGGAGATACTATTACATCTAGAAGGATAATGTATTCTATCTGATGGTTTAAAATTTAAGATAAGAATTATCACTTTAATTAATTTATTTTAAACAATTACAATTACTTAATCTAACACTACAATTGAAAAAATATTATCAAGGAACCTTTCCACATTTCTCGTTTTGTGTTCCCTTAGTGTCTTAATTCGAAAACAAATAAATATCTTCAGACAAATTTAAGAGATGCAGTGTTCAAGGTCATCCTGCTTGAATAATTTGTGATAAATTTAAGTTTTTCTAGTAATGAAAGCATTTTAACTAACCAAACGTCTTAACCTTTTAATGCATGTGCGTCTACTTGTTCTGGTGTAATTTAAATATTACGTCTGAAGTAATGTCCTATCCAGTCTAAAATCAAAATATAGATCATGGTCTGGCCGATGCATAATATTCGGAATCAACTGTAAATCTTGGTTTTCAAAATTTCTTCAAGGAAAAGGTATATCATTTTGGTTGCTTCTACTAATGAGTGAGTTGTTCATATAAATTTGTATTCCTCTTCAGGGTCATGGGTTAAAGTTACTGACAGGTTTCGGATCCTGAATTGTCTTTATTCATAATTACTTCGGTGACTAACCATAACTTCCAAAATGTATCAGTCAGATTCAATATTGATCTTGGTAAGGAGAATAAGCTGTAGACAGAAGTGTGCCCCAAATGGGGTAAAACTATGGACATTCAGAAGTTCATTTGTGATTCAATCTGTCCCGTCCTCATGCCACTTCCCTCATTGTTTTAAACAATAAAATACACTAATACGTCACAACACCCAAGTTTCCTGTACTTATGACATCTGTCAAATCTAACTAACTTTCCTTATGTTTCTGATTACTATCTCACTCACTGCCATTGCAAGAGATGGTTAAATAGATAGAATTGCTGCAGTACTAACATGTCTTCACGTAAGGTGATGATGTGAGAGTGGATTCCATACATGGATAAATATCTGTGAAGGACTGTTCTGTTTACTTCCAAACCCATGTTTAAAAATTTGTATCGCAGAATTTGAAGTTTTCTTAGTATGGAGTCCACCATACACCTGTGCGGGAGTTTATTCCAGCTTTTGTTCTACTCACATTTTTCCATGACCATTTTCAGGGACCGAGAAAAGAATGGTCTACTGGCCAGTTATGGCTCTTGATACCAAATTGTTTGACCACAAAGCAATATTACACGGTCATTCAAACAGTTCTCCTTTATTTTCAACTGATTTCAGGCTTATAGCTTCCATGTTAAAGCCCATAGGAGCATGTATATGCTCTGGTTTAGAGAGGCCGCGCCATAGCTCAAGCGGTTAGTCGCTGGCTTCCCACCACGGCGGCCCGGGTTTGATCCTGGGTCTGGTCAAATGGGATTTGTGGTGGACAAAGTGGTTCTGGGGCAGTTTTCCTCCGAGTACTTTGGTTTCCCCTGCCAATCTTCATTCCACCAAATTCTCCATCATCATAATCACCCGGGACAGGCTACAATAGGCCAATCAGTGGCTGCTGTGCTGAGTGGACCCAGTTGGACTCCACCCCCCCACTAAGCGAATAAAAAAAAAATGGGTTCTGGTTTGTTCCTCCTGAAAAACTGGTTGACAGTTCAGTTTTCTATAGCAGAAGTTCCATGTGTACTAAAACATAAATCCCATTCAAATGGGCTGTTGGCTGTTTCAGTGAAATGCAGATGCACTAACTCATTCATCAAGATGCATGTGCATGTAACTGGCCTTCTAGTTTGTCAGTGTGGTATGTAAGATGTACAAAGGTCATTTTTAATTCTGGGTCATTGTTTAACTTCAGTAGCCCCAAATGGATCAGCTCATCTGGTTGGTCGTTCATTTCGATTTTATAGTTCTAAGTATTATGTTAACTGTTGTTCAGATAAATTGTACTAGATCTAAAAGTGAGGATAACTCTAATTTTTGATAATACCATTAGAAGCAATAGTCAATAGGAAACAATGTCAAGAAGCTTATTTCACATGTCCTCTAGTTTTATTTTAACCAATGAGGTTATGTAGTAAAAACAAACTTGAACCATGGGCACAACGAAATCTAGAACACTGACTTGACCTTTTTTTCAGATAGTTTTTCTTCTAAAAATGTGCTTGCCAGTACTATCATTCTCAGTTTTGCCTCAAGTTCAAAACCTACAATGCCCATGAAATTGTGAGACTTTTGACATCTGACAAGTGTGCCGGTACGCATCAGTTGCTTGCTGGTAAGCCTACTAGCCAAAAAGAGCATTGGTCTTGCCACTTGGCAATTTAAGTACAGGAAGAGTACCAAGTCAGATAGCCTCTCAAAGTAAGGTTCAGAGTGTTCATAATATTCAAGAGACTAAACAGAAATAGTTGTGTCCAGTATTGAAGAGTTCTGTCTTCTGGGACACAACACTGTATGGTTCACTGAAAGTCAACCAATGTTTGGAAGAACATGTCATCTCCATCTTCAGGGTTGAAGAAGAAACCAGTGTGAAAGTAGCTGGCAAGCAGAGCTTGTCTTTCTGTTGTCTAAAAACCATTTAACAATATTTAAAATACATCTTCATAATATGTCATTCCTTTACATTTGAGAGACAAAGAGAGAGAGAGGTATATGGAGAATGTGTGTTTCTGTCTCAGGACAACTAGGCAAGTGATTTTTACTCAGTGGTGCAGGTTTTCTGTACGTGTTTCAAGGATATTATACCATCCCTCTTCTCACCAGTTTCTAGCATTATTTTCCAAAGTAAATAATTATAAACAAAATGTATTAATACTGAAACTACAGAAATATTAATAACATAAAGAAAAGGATGGACTGCACTGCATAAGACAGTCAGTTTAAGTAACAACAAGAATATTCTGATACTTTGTGCAGCAGATCTCCGACATTCCGATTGAGTATTATGGGGAAACTACGTATATTTGATTTATGAGATATCATCCTCTGTGACTTTCTTTAGCCTTCACATAAATCGAGGAGTACCTGTACTGAGAATAAGAACTTATGGAACTTAATTTCTACATTTACTTCGTGGATCTGACTTGTGAGTGAAATTTGAAACAGTAAAATACCAGTAATAAGTTGCTACAATAGTAACAGCTTTTCATATACAGTTTAAGAACATGCTCTTGATGTTAGGAAAAACTTCTGCTGATTCAAATTATTTGCAGATTCTGTGAAGGATGCTTTCTTATTCCTAGCATTTCACAGAATTCCAGCTGAAAGTCATTAGTTTAAATTTTGATTCTGGAATGGAGCAAAGATAATTGGCAAAATAACATATTAGTAAGCAAATATGTATAGACATCGCTTTAGGAAGGTGACAAACCAATATGAGCTCAGTATACATGTACATGTTTTATACAACTGTGTTTCTCAAGTTGTATGACAACATGAATAAGTGTAACACAGACAAAGGTAAAGCTATCTCTGTACTTAATTATGCAACTAAGCATTAAGCCATACAGGCATATTGTGCAGTGGAGGTACACCTGAACCATTCTTGACCTTGGCATTAGATGGAGGTGAGCGATCAGCTTCATGCCCCTGCTGCTTTACCCTCCAGGGATGACATGATATTTGTAAACATTTAACAATAATTCATCAGTCTTCTCTCACCTCAGAAGCCTCTACTTTGGTTGCTTCATTAAATTGCTGCTACCAAGCCATTTCTCACATTTATTTATACTTCTTACATATGCAACTTCTTTATAATGGTAACTTTTAATCCTAACAATTTATTTAGCTCACACTTGTCATGTTGGTAATCCATAAATTTTTCTGAGAACTATAATGCAAATAACAGAAAAATAATGTAGACAGAAAACATAACTAAGTATGAATAATTATATAGGCATATACACAATTGCACACTAATATATGGCTGATAAGAGATTTTGAACTATATTTTAATATACCACCATGGGAAAAAAGATTAGGAAACACTGGAATGGAGGGAAAACAAATTTATATTATAACAAATCTTTCTTGCTTTTTGTTTTACTTTCTTAACAAGAAACTGCTACCATTGGTAGCCTGGACTTTGCATGTCAAGTGATGCAGTTGTTAAGTGCTGTTTCTGGATTGCAGGTGTTCACATTTAATGTCCATCAGTGATGAACATGTAGCTGAAATGGACCTGGGACAATCTGTTACGGTCAAACAACTGAACTGCTCTTCATGTGATAAATGTAAGTAAAATTATATACTGATTATTATAGTATAATATTTCCACACTTCCCAGAATAATATAATCAGTGTTTCTGAAGGGTGCTGATACTGAAATATAACTCAGGAAGGAAATAATACTTTTTCTTTTACATAGACATTTAAAACATGAAAAGCAAAACATTGGTTTTTGAAAAGTGATAGCAAATATTAAAATATCTTTGGACAATGTTCATACAAGGATTACATTTTTATTATTGTATTTTATAAACAATAATACCAGTAGGATATACCACCAGAAAAGATATCATTGATATAATTACTTTATCATATATACAATTGTTCAAAATTTTTAAAACTTTAAAACAACTTTAAATATTTCTACAACCAGAAAGGCTGCTGTGACTGATAGATGGAACATTGTGTACTTGGCAATACATGTGTAATTGATATGACAACTGTTGTGATAGTGGTTTCTAAAAAGTGTTTGGTGCCTCTGAAGATGATCCAAACGATCAAAACATGTAAGGCTAGTGAATCATAAAGTGAGAAAATTGAAATAGTCACACTGGATGGACTTGCTTTTATAATTGTAACTGTTAGTGTGACGGACCAAAAATGAAACAAATCAAATTATCATATATATTTCATCCAACACCAATCAGCAGAATATAGTCACTGACTTGCTGAATTAATGTCGTATGAAACAATGAAAATATTCAGGTCTGATGAACTGGAGTATATTGGAACCTTAGATGGCAGTTTTCCAGTTCAATTTTTCATGGAGAGACATGTTTTCTTAAAAGGAAATAGGAAAATAACTTTGAGAGCACAGAGAAATTGTCACCGAATAACTTCATTCTTCCTCCAGTTATCATGGAAGTTGAAGTAAATAATGCTTCAGTTATCAGTAATTAATGTGCACGCTGCAAGATATCATAGCATGTTATGTTGGTGTTTGATATATCTTTCCCAAACTGCAAAATCCCCTCCCCTCCCGGCTATCATGTTTGTGCAGTTAATTAATCATACCTATCATCTTTTTGTTATATTGTGTTTGATGTGACGTGAGACAAATATTATGATGTAATTTTTAAAATAGAACATTTATTTACAGATTTTTACCATGAAGATTAAAATAGATAGCATAATTTTACATGGTCAGTATTGCTAATAGGTCATACAATATAAAAGTAACTAGTACCATATAATGTCTTTGCAAATTCCATGGAAAGTCTCAATTTATTTAATGTTTACAGAATATATGGTATCACCTGATGGACTGATGACTTGATTTATTGCACAATTTGATGCAGTGCTTTACAACACTTAACAGTTCACTGTTACGGACACAATGGTGTCCACTGTCACGCCTTCACTGCCGTTGCTTGATAGCAGCTTCGAACAGCAGACATACTCCGAAATGTCTCCTGCCTCAGGTGTCAGCTTCTAACAGCAACAGCTCACAACTGAACCCCAACAGTTCTCTAACTAACATCTCAGCAAGGACCACATAGAAAACGCCCCTCCCATTACTGCTGTTGCCACAGAAACATGCTTGTTTGCGAAGCCATTACTCAGCAGTGGCTGTTGTATAATTGCTTGTTTCATGGTCGTTGCCTAGCAATGGGTCTACATGCCACAGCAGTTTAATTATGACATGAGGCCGCACCATAGCTCAAGCGGTTAGTTGCTAGCTTCCCACCACGGTGGCCTGGGTTCAAGTGCGGGACTGATCAAGTTGGATTTGTGGCAGACAAAGTGGCGCCGGGGCAGGTTTTCTGAGTACTTCAGTTGCCCCTGCCAATCTTCATTCCACCAAATTCTCCATCATCATAATCACCCGGGGCAGGTACAATAGTCCAATGAGTGGCCAACATGTCGAGTGGACCCAGCTGGACTCCACCCCCACTATGCGAATTATAGAAAAGAAAATTATGACTTCACATTCTAAACAGCAACACAAAGATGGGATCACATAATACATGCTTGTTAAGAATCTCTCTGGCCTAGACTTTTCAGAACACAAACAGCTCATTTCTTTCATATCTTCATCCCTCACCCACTTTGCTCCTTTCTTTATCCCTTATAGACCTTTATCTCTTTCACTCCATTTTCCCTTATTCCTTTTATTTTCCTGTCGTGTATTCATTTATCTCTTTCTCGCTTTTCTTTTTGTTAAACCAGTTCCTCAGCCCTTTTCTTCCCTTTCATTTATGCTTTTGTATCTCTGTCTCCTTCCTTCCTGTCTACTATGTTCCTTTCCCATCTCTTTTATTTGCCATCCTTGTCGTTCCTCTCCCACTTCTTTCTCCTTTACTTAAGAGGCCATTTGACAGTTGATGTTATTGTCATACTGTAACTTGTTCTGTCTGTACATGACCACAGTATCTTCAGCCAAGGTCTTAGCATAAACATACATATATTAAATGGCTTTTATCTGTAAACTGGTTTGAATACTGTTTCTAATGCATGTTGACAGGTGTAGCACTGAGCTTCAGTGATGCATGGAATACACCAGAAGATATCTTAACAGATGACACAGAAAGAAATGGGTGGTTTGAAGTAAGTTACATTCAAAGTCTGGCAATTTTGAAATTGTGTGGTCAACTGTACCACTGAGTATTGAGGTATATGCTGTAACTGAGATAGAATGTGAGGCAAATTTCAAAGCTTTTAGATATATAAGGTACAACTAATGTCAGAGCAAATTGGTCCAAGTGGTAACTCTTCGAACCTGTACTCAGAAGGTGCTTGGTTTGAATCTTACTGAATACTTACAGAATACTGAATGTCCTGACTGAGATTTTTCATGGTTATTCTCTTTCCATTCAGGCTAATGCCAGTATATAACTTCTTCATTCTGTTTCTGATAGTTGTTGTGCTGAGATGGAAACAAAACAAAGAAGTTATATAGAAAATACAACAGGATGCATTCCTTGAAGATAATGACAGTATAGTACTAGCCTCCCTAAAGTAGTAGCTGAATCATGTAAAGGAAATACATGTCCAAAGTTCTCTGAAGCTCTTATTACATCATCACAGTCCTGTTCCCAAATGTTGCCCTAGTTGCAACAGTGATGTTGTATTTTAGCATGCAGCCACAAGAGAAGGACACATCACAAGACACAGTATACACAAAATATAGGAAGAACAACTCCCTTAGTGGAAGAATGACATAATACGCGAGTTTGAAATACGACATATAAGATGATAAATCTTAACAAATTATAATATATAAATTTTACTATAGTACATGATGAAAATACATTTTAAATCATTTTATAAACGACACATGATGGCGAGCAGTGCAATAGTTTAACGTAAATAACACACGTGAGGATGGCACAGTGATGCCGAAACATGTAGTGAAGTGGCAAGTGAGATTGTGTGCACTAGAAGACGGTCAATACATACACATCATGGACACAACAGTGATATGTTAACTGAGAGTAGGTTCTTAATTTATGCACTTTTAATTTGCATGTCCGTTACATTAGTATGCCTCAAAAATGCATTCCACTTCTCAATTTTAAACATTAATAGTTTTGACTTTAACATGTGTCTAGCAACAGGCAACTTGGCAAATATCTGAGACAGTATATGCCAATCCCTTAAAGCAAACTAAGTTATTATGTGAAAATAAATTTTTAAAACAAAATTCAGTTCAAAGAATTTGTAAATAAAAACAATGTTAATTTAAAGTCAAGTACAGGATCTGAGGTTCTCGCAATCAAATTTTAGAATTTTTTTTTTATTATATGAATATTTTCTATGAATAAATGTCATTCCTTTTATCTGGGAATTCAACCATCTAGTTGGGACTGGCCCCAGAATGCATCCCCCTTTTTTACATGACTCCTTATTTTAAAGGTAAAGGTACACCTATCCCCATAACAGGCCATGGAGGCCCATAGTGTTGTGAGACACTGAGGCCCCCACAGAAAATTGGCTTGCAGATGGTGGTGATTTTTATTTTAAATCGGTTCTTTTTATTTATGCTGCATTTACCAAACACGCAACTGCCATGTACACAGAGAATTTCCAGTATTACTTATGAGAAAATAAATACTCATAGAGGGTCATGTTATGTATATATACCTGAACATTGCCATGGAAAGATTGATATACCTAGTATGCAGTTTGTAGTATGTAGTTTGACCACTACTGGTCTAAACCAAAATGCTTTGTTCCCATTGTCTTTTACAAGTCATATAAGGTTACAGATATTTGAAATTCAAGTGTAACTCTCTTGCTTTTGTGCACTGGTAATGTTAATTTAGTAGATGGCATGTAAACCACGAAAAATCACAGAAATTATTTTATAAAAGTGTTCTTAAGTACAAAAAAATTAATATTAGCATGTATTATGCCCAAACTTCAAAATGAACTAACATTTGCTAATAAAAATTTGCCAGGAGAAGCTAGATCACAAATACCAATAATATCCATGATTAAATTAAGGACAATAAATTATGGAATTATTGTTAGTACTCAGTTTAGGAAATCTGTGTCAACTACTTTAATAGAAGACAAGGTAAAGACAGTAAAATTATTGTATAGAAAAAGTAATTATAATTTCTAGGTTTCATCTCCAAGAGATAGAGTAGTCTGTTATGCACTCAGCCAAATTATGTATCGTCAGTTTGAGGTTCCTGAAGAAGAACGAGAGGAAGCAATTTTTGACCAACCTGATCCTACAGATATAGTAATGATTTTTTGGTTGAAGGGGCAAGCCATTGGATTTTACACAATAAAACCAAAAGGTAATATCAGTTATATTCTCTTTACTTGTTGTCTGATGAACGATTGTTTTTCAGAGGCAAACTGTATTACTGTACTACACACACATACCTGAGAAAATAGCATGGCCACATGCAGCTAACAAATAACCAAGTTATGGCTGTATAACCATTACATCAACTATGAATGAGATGGTATTATCTAAATAACCAGTACAGTTGAGTCACATTTTAGACCCATTCATCAATCATCATGATTATCAATATACTTGTAAGTCCATTGACCTGAAAGACCCAAACTTCAGCCATTCACTACCTTCAATTTACGGGATCTCTCTGCTCAAAATACCTTATCTAATCTGAAATACTTGTTCTTCACCTCTGATCTACAAACCAGGTAATCTTGAATCCACAAAAACATCCCTCCCACTCTGTGAGATATGAAACATATCCTCAGCTCATTTCACATTGCCAGTTTTTATTTTGTCCATCCATTTCTTTTCACCAGTCAGGAAATGTTTTAGGCCTGCATGTAAGACTGCCCATTGAATGGAACACACAGATATAATGATGTCCCTTTTCTTATGCTCAATAATCATTCAGTAGCATATTATTTCAGACATATACATACATACATACATATACATTTGCGTTTCAGATTATTCACNCCATATTATTTCAGACCACACGATAGTATAGTTGGTTGAGACACCATGCTACAACCCAAAAGGTTGTGGGTTCAATTCCCAATGAGGTCATTGGATTTTTCTATTAACCTAATCCTTCCAGCTGCATTATGGCCCTGGGGTTGACTCAGCCTCTAACAGAAATGAGTACTAGGAATCTTCCTGGGGGTAAAGGGCGGCCAGAGCATAAGGCTGAGTGAGATAGTGAGAACAAAGGCTTAAATCTGAATTATAATTCATATTCTTTTTCTAGTGTCAGTTTCACCTTCTACATGTCAACATGCCAGTGGACAGAAGTTATCTGGTCTCTTCTTTCATTCAACAGTCTTTCCTTTTCCATTTCTTTCCAGCTCTTTCCTCATTCCTTGATGTCTTCTATTGCGTGGCTGAACCATCTTGTTCTGCATCATCTCACAAGTTTCCTCCATTTAAATTTTAATTCTACTGCTTTTCGTAGTATCCTTGTTTTATCCAATTTACATGACCAAACAATTATACTGACTTTTTTATTATGCTATCAACATTTTTTTATTTCAACTTTTCTAAAAAAATTTCATTCTAATTCTATTTATTCATGTTTTCCCCTTAACACTTCTCAGAAACTTTACTGACTGTTGGATTTGAAGTTCTCACAGTGCTGACTATAAAGTGTACTATCATTTGGGATGTGACGCCCTGTAGTCTGGTAGAAGTGGAGTGACATTTCAGATGATCATTCTGTTTCCATCTTCAGTGTCAAAGGGTAAGCCAAGAATGCAACCCGTGAGAAATCAGCAATAAACAGAGCCTGACACTTTGGAGGAAAGCTTGCTTTTTTACCCTGAAGATGGAGACAGTATGCTCATAAATGTCATGTAGTCGTCCTTTGGTTCTACGTGAAGCGGTGGAGCCCCGCCTCCGTCATCTGCGTCGCTGGTCACTCCTTTTTCCCCTACCACTTTTGACTTAGTTACTTCTCAGGGTTTTTGGATGTCTTGGTAATGGGAAAGTGGGGGAGGTTTTGGTAGAGATGAGTTCTTTCCCTCAGGGTTCACGTGTCACATGAGGAGGGATACTGTTGTTAAATGATGTCCGGACTAGCTTTTGGACGACTTCCACTTTTATTACACACTGAATTTTACACTCATATACTGCACCAAGTTAAGACTTCAATATGGGCTCATGGCCCAGTAAATTGCTACTTTTATTTAACGAGGGTAGGCTGAGCACCCTCGGACGCGCCTAACTTTCTCGAAGACCAAGTAGCGAGTGTGTAGAGATTACGGTATTGGTAACTAAGCTTGAGACCCCTTGCCCCCACACCACTAGTTCCAGGGGGGAACTACCTTCTCACAAGTACCTCCGGATTGGTTCTTATACCGGGGATTTTCATCATTGACCAATAGGGTCTGGCTAGTAACAACCATATCATATACCATTCTTTCTAAAACATTCAAAACTAATGTCGGCAATTTCGCCTCACGGTAAAGTCCCGTGATGTTATTAATTTCGTCATCTCTTCTATGTGAAGAAACTGCTTACATCCAACTGCGCACTTCCTGTGGCGTAATTCTTTATCCAAAGAGGCCCCATAGGGTTACCTAAAATCATTAATACAACGTTTAACTTTAGTTAGAGTAGCTACAAGCTCCGTCCGGCTTCGAACTCGGTTCGGCTACAGTCAGTGAACTGAAATATCATCCAAAAGACAGTAATCTCCATACCCACTGCTTGGATTTGTTTCTCTTTCACCATTATATGTTAGAACTAATTTAAAGTACGTGTATATTTCATGAATTGTTTTGCACCATTTTTGGATCTCCCTGTTCCACATCATTCCTTTTATAATTTGATAAAACTAGTTTGTGTTTTTCTGTTGTTCCCTCTGTCAGCTTTCTCTTCTTCATAATCATTCACACTGAGGTATTCTTACAGGGTCACTTGTGGAGAGAACGATGGAACACTATGCCATGCATACGCTAGATACAGCATATGTCCGGAGTGTTAAAAGAAGACAAGGATATGGCATGAGGATGTTACAAAACATTACAAGTTCCTATCCAGGGAATGACATTGGTTTCAGCAAACCTATTTCATTTTCAATGTGGAAAGGTAAGGTGATACTATATTATGTATAAACCTGTGATTCTGAGGCGCACCAATCAGTTATGTTCATGAATAACACAAAAGGAGCTGATTTAATACATATATTGCCACATTTTGTTCCAATCTTGGGATCTTCCTTTGATACCTGAATGGACCCAATACTGTTTTTATACATCCAGTGTCTTAAGTATTTATTATTTTCAATTATTTTGTAGTCTTAAGTCACAAATTTTAAGTCATGGAACTAACTCCACGGAGCTGAGTCCTTCTTAAGAAGCCACCAGTCAATCAGCTATTCAAGAATTTCTGGACATTCTAACTATTAATAATTTTATACAACTCAAATGATCTATTCGTGTGACAGGCATAACTTCAGCAAACTTTTTCATAATTTTCAATGCACAAAACATCTCTACCAAATTTGATATTCCTGTAGTGGTGTATCAGGTATGCATATCAGATGAAGAACAGGAAGTATAAATTTTATGCTGTTATTGTATTATTGAATATTCTACACAGATTATACCGTAGGTCTAATCTTTCCTTACATATACATACATACATAGTTGCAGAGACACACACCTTTTATTTTATTTCATTTTTTTATAAAATAAGAAATTCTAGCAGTGCATATTCTGTGTGTCATCATTACATGTGTTATATAAAGTGTTGTTTTATTTGTGAAATAAACTTGTGTTTATTTTTTGTTTGTACTAGTGTTGAGAAAATACCTACAACATAATGCTGACTACCGAAATAAATTCTGGGAGATAGAAGGTACTGGGGGGGAAGGGAATCAGAAGCTGATTTGGTATGCCATAAAGTTTCAAGATAAGAAGAAAAAAACACTACATAATGAATGAAATCTGCAACAGGAACGACAATATACAGCAAAACAAGAACACAGTTTCTTTCTAAGACTGCCAACCTAACCTAGTATAAGTGAAGCAAACTCAGCTTATGTGGATATCGTCTTAGAATAAACTTAACTCTGTGGTTTCAGTCCGCAAGCAAACTATACCGACCAAGCAACCGCCACTTGTCAGCAAAGTTAGTGCCAACTTTAGCATGCCATTTATAATTGCTAATGGCCCCAGATATTTTTATCCCAAATTTGATGTTTGTCCTGAGGTGTTCAATTAAAAAAAAATAAAACCTCTTGCACAACATAGATGAATGCATTTTATGTGAACTGTTCTTTATTATACTGTATTTGAATTTAAACAAAGTGTTGGCACTTTATTTTCAGTGAGACTGGTTTTCCATGTATCTGTCTGTAAAGTGGAATTAAAATAAACAGTATATTTCAAAATGTTTATCGTGTTTCAGGCTTATATTGCTACCACCTGAATTCAAGAATTCAAGTTACTAAAGTATGGTTCAAAAGAATCAAAAGAATCCACTGCTAATTGCTATAATCACTACAGTTACTGGAGAAGTATATAAAATTCTCTGTGATTTACTGTTCTTACACATAAAATGTATTGCTTACGTGTGTACCAAATTACGTATCAACAATACCTTCTTTCTTAACATGAAGCCAATAAGAATAATTAATTTGAAACAGTGAATCCAAAACAAACTATATTTAAAAAACTCCATAGTGCATAGTTATTCTTAAGAAACCATTAGTTACTCATCTAGTGTATGCATTTTATGGATCATAAAGGTTCATTACCATTTTCACAAGAGCCTGCCATTGGTCTGCATTCTGAGCCAAATGAATTCAGTCTACAACTTCACATGCTGTTTTTTAATATTCATTTTGATATTATCCTCTCATCTATGCCTAAGTCTTCCAAGTGGTCTCTTTCGTTCAGGTTTCTCTACCAAAACTTTGTATGCATTTTTCTTTCCTCTCGTATGTGTGTTGGTATAGTTTGCTTGTGGACTAAAAGCCATGGAGTTTAGTGTTTTGTTTTTATGTGTGCTACATGCCCAGCCATGCCACTGACTTTTACGTGATGTATCTCTATAATCTGCAATATATTCTTACATTCTGGAATATCCATTTAATATATTTCAGTTATAGACAACATATTAATTTCCTGCGGTTTTATTTAAGAGACAACTGTTATTTCCAGCACAATCAGAGTGGTTTTACATAATTACAAGTATACTTATTAAGCACAGTCATTATATTTTGGATAGAAAATAAAGAGACTTTACAAAAAGTTCTGTCTTTTGAGATATGAGTACAATGCCATGAAGTGAGGTGAAAGTCATCTGACATTTTGGAACCACATATTGCCTCCATCTTCAGGGTCAAGAAGTACACTGTAATGGATCATTCCAATTCCATAACATTGTATGTTATAGAAAGGTACCTAATGTAGAAGCTTTACTGTATTTTACAGATCTTTAATTGTATGTATATATGTATAACCACAACTAATAAAGATGCCATTAACCCTCTTCACACTATGAGTCAATTAAATTGGCTTGGCACACTTGCATTAAAACTGCCATAGCCAAAAAGATCAATTCATTAATCAATTATTACAGCATTGTTATCAATAGATGGCAAGAAGTGTGCTACACTGATGTTCAGAGGAAAGAAAGAGTTCCTGCACAATCTACACCTAGTTGTCTGAAAATCCTGTAAGGAAGTTTTATGGGCTTTTCTGGGCAACTGCATTCACCCACCCCACCCTACCACACTGGCATTTCTAGCAGGTATTTCTAAAATGGAGCCTGGCACTCGAAGAGTTAACTTGCAATACTGTATTATCTCTGTTTCCTCCATGAGGACTTTCTGATGGCTGTCCCCAAACCTGACTTGTTCAGTTAGAGCCAAGACTTATGTTCCAGCATGCATGTATGCACATGGTTCCACAAGGTACCTGGATTATGTGAACAAATATAGTGCTATGCAACTTTGGGGCATATGTGACTTTGTGCTTCCAAGAATACATCTCTGACATTGGAGAATGAAAAAACAGGTGCAGTTATTGGGTTCTGAAAAATGTGGTTTATTTAATGGCACTGCCTGTAACTTGGACCATATTACAGTGCCAATGACTGGAAAACAAAATCATGAAGTATGTTTATTCATAGCTTATTTATGACACCGTCAGTAAGTTGGACAAAAAAGCACTGAATGACTGGATGATACTGACTAATGAAGTAATTTAATGTACTATCCTGCCATTTGCCTGGACAGACTGAGGATAACCACAAAAAACCCCAGTCAGGATAGGTAGCATCCTGGCCAAGATTCAAATTTGTCACCTCCCAAATACAAGTCAGAAGCATTACTTCTTGGGGCAGATTTCTCAGTGAAAATCAGCTGTTCATACATAACATGACTGGAGAGCCTCGACTGTATACTGAAATGCTGAAGATAACATTATACAGTTTTCAAAAAACATACTGCCACCTATCTTCAGTCAGTATTGAGACTACAGAATTATAATACAAATTTTTAAATATCTCACAGTTATGTTTTTCAGGCTGCCACTTACACAAAAATTTTATGCACTATTCTCAACAAAAATCATGGCATGATACCTTCTGATACGGACTTGGTTGCTTCACAACAGACACATGAGTATTACTGAAGTAAAAGGAAGTACTACACAGAACTGAATGTATGTGCATGCACTCTGGACACCAGCATCTAGGACATGGTGTAAGAGGGTACTGTTGTCTTTAAAAACGTTCTGCATTTTAAAATACATGCTTTCTACATACATACCAAAACATTTTTCACATACCTTGTCCGAGAGATTTATACAAATCCAAACTCATATTTTATCAATAAAATGAGAAATGTAAGATTTGAGGCTTTCACAGCGGTGACTATGAAGAAAGCAGTCTTCTGGGATTTGGCACCGTGTATATGTGGTGTTAACCGACGTTTCGGAGGAACGTATCGCCCCCATCTTCAGGGTTGAAGAAAAAGTATAAGTAAATCTGCAAGCGACAACACCGTGAGACACGGTCAAGTTTGACCGTGGGGCGATACGTTCCTCCGAAACGTCGGTTAACACCACATATACACGGTGCCAAATCCCAGAAGACTGCTTTCTTCAAAATGAGAAATGATTCAGAGGATCAAATCATATGAACAGAAATATTTAAGATGGAATAAAATGCACACAGAACATACATGACAGAGAATCATGAGTGCCCATGAGGATCATTGAGAACATTTCCTCCTAGTTCCTGTAAAGTGGTATCTTAAGCATATACATGGTTTGTTACATCTTATCAATTATTGAACTAATATTTGAAGATGATAAATAACATACACCAGATCATACCTATTCTGGAATGTTCTTTCTTAATTCAAAAGTCCTTTAAATGCATAAGGGAAGAAACAATCAGTACTTACTTGTACTCTAACATTGTAAAAAATAGTAATACACTTGTACCCACCAACTTCATAATTTGCTTAGTCCCTTAAATGACTCTTAATTTCGTTCAGCAACATAGAACCTACAACCATTTTTTCGCAGTTAACAGAAATATTGGCTTGATCATTCTCCAGTATCTTAATTGTTACTAGGACCAGAGACTTGGATGATAAGGTCTGACCTGCAAACCTGAAAACATAAACATACAATTACCAAACTTTTGGGGGAAAAAGTAGTCCTAAATCTTGTGTTCTTTGTTCCTTAAAATATTCATACACTGCTCTAACATCTGTCATTTAAGATTCTGTATTATTAAATCTTTTGTACCTATCTTCAAAATAGCTACACACANGTCGCGCAACATGTTACAATATATATATATGAGTGCAATTCTATGGAATTGGCAAACATGAAGCTATACTGGTTATTGCAACTGCTATACAATCCCCACATATGACATATCAATATTTATTTCATACAATTGGCACAGTTACCTCTACCATCAGGAGAATGAATGAATGTCAGATACAGATGATCAAGGTAATTAATACTGTCGCTTTATGCAATTTCTTTTACTGTTCATCTAACGGGGTCTCGCATTGTGCTGAACATCATTCCTCAACACATTTATGATGTCAAAATATGCAAACAATGGAAGAGAACAGCAGGTAAGATATTTCACAGACTTCTATGGATTGTGGAGTGGTAATATGTAAACACAAATACTGGTTCTATATGTCAAATTTAAATGAATGGTAAACCACAATGGATATCTCATTCTTAGTAATATTTCTCTTAAACATAATAATTTTGACTTGTAACCATATGAAAATTAGGCCGCACCATAGCTCAAGCGGTTAGTCACTGGCTTCCCACCACGGCGGCCCAGGTTCGATCCTGGGTCTGGGCAAGTGGGATTTGTGGTGGACACAGTGGCACTGGGGTAGGTTTTCTCCAAGTACTTCGGTTTCCCCTGCCAATCTTCATTCCACCAATTGCTCCACAATCAGCCTCACCTATCATCTGGGGCTGGCACAATAGGCCAGAAGTGGCTGTAGTACAAGGGACTTAGTCCCACCCCACTAGCAATAAAAAAAACATGAAAAAGCATATATCTGATCTCCAAGTGAAAATTTTCAATCTGTAACCTCTCATTATTGTTGCTGTCCAACATCTGACAGCAATCAGTGAAGTCTTGTATAACATCCCAATATGTCTGGATTACATCACCTCCAGGACACAAATATCTTATGATAATATATAGCCCACATTTCATCCTCTTCACAGATACTACAGTTAGCTGCACAGAAATGGAATGATTCCAGTTTCATGTTCATATTCCATGTTAAGCCTACATGATGCAAGAGCTGTTTTATAACATTCTCCTGAAGTTGCCTTAGTACCGTAAGAAGTATATTTTCAGGTTTTCTTCTATTTTCTCTCATGTCAAATATATTTTCATTTAAATTTATTCAAACTGATCCTTGGAAGATCATGAATGTAACATGAGAACGAATCTTGAAGAGATCAATCCAACTGGATAAAAATAATTTTAAAAGTTTAAAATTGAACTGCAGAAATCAATGGACTACTAACCACTTTGTTTTCATATTTAAATTTAAAAAAGTTAGGGAACAGTGACAATCAGAATATGGCAATAACAAGCGACAGATACTGGAGCTGACTATGCATCTGACTTACCTGAGACATTTTGAATCAACGCTAGGGATAGCTGCGACATTGGATACCTCAAAGACTCGCTGACAAACTGTCTTTTGATCATTACAAGATGGAAGCAAATTCACTACTGCACTGTGTTCATTCATACCTCTGAGTTTACCTATAAATGAAGAAAAATCCAAACATTACACCATTATGTGCTGCATTTAACCTTCTGCTTACATTACAATTAAATGCCAGTGTTTTTATTGCAATGAGTGTGCAACAAGATATTCAGTTTAATTCAAATAAATCTGTTTAAATTTCATGCTCTGTATCTCACAATATGTGTGTATAAATCAGTATTCGCAAACTTTCATAACATTTGAAATCACTTTAACTAAGCCTCAGGCAAAGTTATAAACAGGTGACATCTGCTAATTAATAATGCATCCAACTTAGAGGCTTCAAACAGCATTACAAAGATAATGAATTTTAATTCTCTGAAGCGTGATATTCATCTACATAAAAGGTAAAAGGTAAACGTATCCCTGTAGCAGGCCATGGAGGCCCACAGATTTGTGAGATGTCAAGGCTCCCACATTTTCTAGACAATTGGCTCACAGACAGCAGTGAGGTTGTCAGCCTCATGTCCCGGCTGTCCTTTACTCCCAGGAAGATTCCTAGTACTCATTTCTGTTAGAGGCTGAGTCGACCCCAAGGCCACAGTGCACCCAGGAAAACAACTGGTTTCTCATTACAAAGGCCAAAGAGTTAACACTATTTTGGAAGTAATAGCTGTATAGTCTGAGAATCTTATGGAACATAATATACCCACGGGAAAAATGCAGAGTTCTTTAACGTTACATTGGGTGCCACATACAGATTCCACAGTTCCTGAATGGGTTCAAATGTACAAAGAAACATAACAGTTATTAACATTCATTCCCAAGAGATAAAACAATTCCACTTATAAAATCAAGATTAACCATTCAGCGTGGTTTGACGTGTATGTTTCATCAGGTATTTAAATCGTCTGCAGGGGTTCGACGTCTATGTTTCGTCCAGCTGCACACCTATGTTATAACGCCCATAATAATTGAGCGTTTTGCTGTAGATTGTTAGATTTTTCGCTGGCCTGTTGTCAGGAGAACCGTATTTAATGAGACACGAGTTAGCTGCGCTAATTCATCGTTACATATGCCTGTCTTGCAGCAAAGTTCCTGTTGCTCTTGGGAGAGGTTTAGTTGTTCAAACTGTTATGAATGGCGTGTTTTTTCTTTGCTATGAAGTTATAAACAGCAGAGACGTGATATGTGCTGTGTTTATAATATCATATTGCCCTGAGCTGGCCACACTAACACACTCAATTGGAATTCTTAGAAGAGGGATGTCCAAATGTTATTCTTGCAAGATCGATTGATTTCGCACAGTACATGGCAGCCAGTTCTTAGAAAAACGCCACAAATTAAGGCAGAACACTGTGGTCACCCCCTGTGACGATACGGGTGTGTGTGGGGGAGGGAAAAGAACTCATTCCTTCATGTATTATCGCTCCAGTTGACTCCATTTTATCGTACTGACCTTGGTGGTCGTTTCGAGGGATGACCATAAATATTTTTTTGAGCCAGCTAAGCTCTGCTTTCGTTCACTACATACCAGCCAGTTCTTAGAATAACTTCATGAATTCTGTGGTCACCCCTACGACGTCTTATGCCGCCAAAATGGATGGAAAATGAAACGCAGAAGCACCAACACTTGTTATGATAACATAAAGGTTGAATTTACTGCAGCTAATCTGGCTAGCGATATGACTCATGGAGAGACATTAATTCTTGTATTCCCCCCACGGGGAAGAAGGCAAGGCCGCACAGAAGATGTTTGGTTTACGGAAAAAAGAGCCAAATGAGAGATACGCAGTACTGGTGTGGTGAATGTGAGACAGCGCTGTGTATAGTAGAATGCTTCAATGCGTACCACACTCCGCTCAAATTCTGAACCACCTGCTTCCTTTGCCGAGATACCGGGCGCTCATATTATAAGGCAAGGTTATAAAACCATCTTTTAAGATCATTTTAGTGAAAGTTTCATGCTTCAAGGCGTACGATACACTGCTCAAATTCTAAACCAACTGCTTCCATTGCCGAGATACCGGGCGCTCATATTATAAGGCAAGGTTATAAAACCACCTTTTAAGATCATTTTAGTGAAAGTTTCATGTTCCTATCTCATAGAATTTAAGAACAATGATGAATAAATCATTTTCGAGCAAAATTTAAATGGCCGGCTGAATATATTACCGCCGGAGAGACGGCCGCGGAATTTAAATGACCGCGCAAAAGGGTTAAAGATGGTGATCACTTTATACACTTGCTACGTGAGTCTTCTGTAACATTTGGACGTAAAGGTGAAGTTACTCCTATACATAATTAATTAAACATTATGCCATGAATATGTATGGAAGAATGGAAGTATAGCTCCATGAATTCTTAACCTTGCAACTAGACTGAGGTGAGTAGCCAGATTCATAATGTGACTACTTTATCACTGGAGAAACAGCCCCCGGTACCTACTGGATAGCATGTTGGGTAGACCTCTGAACCTGTCCAGCTGCTGTGGAGAAGAGAAAAATCTCCTGTCCTGCTTAGAATCAACTCCCGGCCCACAGCCTAGATGCTATACTGACTGAGCTATAATCTTTCAATACAGAAGTACAACAAATTTTTAGGATAACATGTGAAATTAAATGGAATTTCTAAAACAGCAAACAATCATAGCTTCATACTCCACAAATGAAGGTCCCCCCATAAATTTAATCAAGACTTCCTTATGTAATATGGTCAAAATCAGTTGAAAAATAAAGGAAAGGTGTTGATTTGGAGGTTTTCACAGTGGCACAACCTGGAATACCATGGTTTTCTCTGCAGAGCAGAGTAACTGTAATAAAATCAGGAGCTCTAGGAACAACTTCTTATTGCCATTTCCCTACAAACAGCTAAATCTACATAGTGACACTTGGTGCCACTTCTAGGATCATGTGAAGACAAAAGAAAATTAGCCTCAAATGGCCCATTAACATTTTACTGTGGTGAAAAGCAATAACTATGAAAGCAACCTGTAGGTTTAATTTTCATAGTGCCTCACTGCATGGTTATAACAAAATTTATTGTGTCTGTCACAGCAAAAGTTTAAAAATTTCATACTAATTGACACTATTAATCTCACATGAACCACCACCAAAGTCTGCATTAACTGTCCTACATAATCACAATCTAATGTCTTCAATAACTCATATTTGGTTGTTAAATTTTCACTCACTGTTAGTCATTCTATCTTTTCCTCATATGTAACCTTTGTCCCATTTCAATTTAAATCAAACTAATTTACAGTTACAAGCTGGAAGATGTTCTATGTTCTCCAGATAAACTGCAAGATTCTGATGATATTCTAGAACTCACTCTGCTCAGAAATAAAGAGAGGTTCTGGCATGGTGACTGCTCGAATCAACTCGCCCACTGGAGCTTTGATTGTGACTTGGTTGTGCTGCACTTCTCCGACAGCGAGGGTAAAGCTCACTGGCTGTGTTGAGTCATTGAAATCCACACCAATTGTCCCAGGAAGAGTAGCATTTACTGGCAGAACTGAGATTGTTGCAAAGTCATGCATAGACATACCAGCAGGCAGAGTCTGCAATAAGAAAATCAATATTTAAGTCCTATAAAAATGTAACATTTCATTGATTATGCATTAAATTTAATCATTCAAAATTGCATTAAACTATTTTCATTAACTGCATTAGGGTGTGGTATAAATAGGGTATTTTGCAAACTAACTGATACGTAAGTAATTTAAAAAAAGCATATCATCTATGTAAGACCCCTGGTGTTGAATGGGACATCCAAATGATCATTAATGAGCATGTCAACAGATATTTGGAATGAAGCATCTGTAGCATATTCAAAGATATTATCCTAAAAATTGCTTGGAGATACTAAATGGAAGCTCAAGAAACATCAGTCAGACCAGCGAGTTACTTGATCAAGATCTAAGTCTCCCAATTAGCACTGAATTCAGCTGCTCTGTAGTATAAGAACTAGACTGTAGTTAAAGAAAATGTTTGGGCTTTGATTTTTTCAGTAAGTGTTCCTGTTATCTTTATTCAATGTTTTTAACATACCAGGTATGTCTGTTGAAGAAAAACGTTAACCCAGCTAATAAAGAATCCAGAAACTGTATTCTCAAGGTTTATATTTGATGTACATATGCCGAATATAGTAATGAAATAAAGGAGTAAGAAAGCTTACCTTCTGGCTAACTCTGATGTCTTTCAGCTCTTCAGTACCCAAGTTAGTGAATGTTAGCTCAACAGACACCATAGCTGGTGAGAAAAGGTGCGGCGATCGAGTAAAACGGGAAAGCACGTGGAGTCCTCGGCCACTGATCTTGTTCAGCAACTCTGTTGTTTTCAAGGGAATGAAACTTGGGCTTGCAGGCTGCAATAAAAGAAGTAAATGTTTCTAATTTGTCTCATTTATCCCTTAGAAGTTATCCTAGAGTGGTTATGGAAACATAAAATACTGTGTTAGCAAATGTTCTAAGTAAGATAAGGTAGAAAAGGTAAAGTTATCCCTGTAACACTCCATGGAGCCCATAGTGTTGTGAGACATCAAGGATCACACTTTTTCTAGACACTCAGCTCACAGATAGACATGAGGTTGTTAGCCTTAAGTGCCAGCCACCCTTTACCACAGTTAAGATTCCTGGTTCTCATTTCTGTTAGAGGCTGAGTCAACCCCAGGGCCATAGTGCAGCTGGAAGGATAAGGTAAATTGAAAAATCCAATGGCCTCATCAGGAATTGAACCCACAAGTCTTGTAACATAGTGCCTCAACCAACTACACTACTGCATGCTCCAAAATGTTTTATGTTTACTTCAATTTGAAGACTGCTATCTTCTGTGATGTGATACAATTTAGTCTAGTAGAATGTTACCATTATTTCAGAGGACACTATTGCCTCCATTTTAAGGTAGAACAGTACTATTCTACCCTGAACAGCGGATTCTTCAAAAGTTGGTAACCTTCTATGAGACTATATGGCATCACATCTCAGAAGACAGCAATCTTCACAGTTATCACCATGAGGACCTTAAATCTCACTTCAGTTGTACATTATATAAATACCTAAGTAACTACTAAAGGTAGCGCCAGAGCTCAAGCAGTTAGTTGCTGGCTTCCCACCGCGGCAGCCTGGGTTCAAACCCAGGTGTGGTCAAGTGAGATATGAGGGGGCCAAAGTGGCACTGGGGCAGGTTTTCTCCAAGTGCTTCAGTTTCCTCTGCCAGTCTTCATTCCACCAAATTCTCCATCATCATAATCACCCAGGGCAGGTATAATAGGCTAATCAGTGGCCGCCATGCCGACGGGACCCAATTTGACTCCACCCCCCACTATGCAAAACTAACTAACTAACTAACTGACTAAAACTATTTTGGCAGCTATTATGACATTTGAACATTCAGCACAAAAAATACGATTCAACACAATACACAACCGTCTTACAGTGCACACAATTTCATCTTTCTCTTCACTACATGTTTCAGCACTAATGTGCCATCTTTAGGTGTGGTTTTGTTTACGTCAAACCATTGCACTGTATGCCATGTCTCCTTTATAAAATGATTAAAATGTAAATATGTCATGTATAATAATAAAATTTATATATTAAAACTTTTCAAAATTTATCATCTATACACATCATGAACGTGAATCAGTGCAACAGGAAGCTAAAATATAACATTAACAATACACAACATTTAGTCATGGCCTTATTAATGAGAATTTCCTATCAATATGCTATAGGCACCCTTTACATCTTATTTACATTGATTCAACTACCTTATGCCATTACGTGACCAGTCAAATCATGAAGTTGACAAATTTGTACACATATATACAATTTCAGCTTTCATCTCATACAGACCAAAAACTTGGAATTGTTACCACAATGGAAGAGAGGTTTTAAGTGCTAAGGACATCATCTGATCCTTAGAAAGAGAACATGATGTATTACCCACCACATTACGTACCTGAACAGATGCTGATGTAACAGGCATTACAGATGCTGAAAGAGGTGTGAGGAAACCACCTAAAGATGGTGTCAGTACAGGTGTTATGGCTGGTGGCACTGGGGGGAGAAAAATCTGTGAGACAATGTCTGAAGGTCTTTCAGCTCCATTTAAGTTGCATTTAATTTTTATAAAGATGAGAAACATGTATTTTTCAATTTATACAGAGCAAGCTACCTGCTACAGTACAGCAATAATTTGCTGCATGACCGCTAGGGAATAGCATGCACTGTTCTGAGTTCGCAATGCTGACTCTCCCTCTCTACTTGAACAGAACTTCATTAATGATTTACCATAAAAAGTAAAAAACTTATATATTATATAAACTGTCAGACTTTACCCTTTTCTTCCTTCAATTGTGCTTCATAGCATATAAACAAGTTCTAGAACAAATTCAGAAGTTCTGAAGCGAATAATTTACTACACTCTTACAGCATACCACAGCACTACTTTACGCTGTGCAACAGCACTTGTTGAATAGCATGATGATTTTCTTCCCTCCATATTGCAAGTACCGACTTCTAACCATGTTTGAGCATCATACATATTTTCTTAGTTACCACATATCTCTTGGGTCACTTCTTTCATAACAAACTGAACCTGTGATCCATCATGCTTTAACAAGTTCCATCATGATTTTGTGGGAATTCATTCTTTTGAGCATTTACAAGTAAACCTCAGCATGCACTGCCCGTAAATTTTACTTTCTTGTGAAGGACTCAACTATGAAAAATCAGTGTCGAATTGCTTACCTCACTACAAGAGTGGCACATTCAGTGCTCAAGACAAAAAGATCTGAGAAGACAGAATTTTCATATGATTATCGATTATGCATGAAGACTCTTCATGCCTTAGGCCCCCCTTACACACACAGTTTGGCCTTCCGATCGACCTTACAGGCAAACTTTCCAGTTTGCCCTCTTCCATTCTTTCCCCATACACGTGCAGATAAAGCGGCAGGCTTCATGCCACAATCACGGTCTTCCAGCCTATATTGCTGAATCACACACGTCACGTGCTATGGTCCTGTAGGTAGAACTGACGGACTGATAGGTTTCCTACAGGCCAACAGTCCAAACAATTGGCCGGCCGGCCACACCACACACATCAGTTTTGCCTTTCAGTCTTCAACTGTGCAGGACGAACGGAAGGCCAAACTGTGTGTGTATGGGGGCCCTTAGACAGCATGACCACTGTGATCGGCATACTTCACTTCTAGACACACATTATACTTCAATTTAGAATATGAATTTGTAACAATACAACTATCACAGGCATGACATACCTACCAGACAGCTTCCTGTATGATGGAACAACACTGCTACTTAGAGAATTTTAAAATAATAAAAAAATATATGTTTAAATCCATTACTCAAAGCTCTTTTTAGAAACCTCCCCACTAGTATATCCTTACTGTACATTAATCTTTATACGGAGGCCACTTCTCCAGGAATAATATAAAATAAATGTTCCTGAATAGTATTATTATTAGGATAAGACACCTCTGACTGTATCTGAATACAGTACCGAACTATAATGCGAAAACCCAGCCTTCACTTTATGCATATGTACAGCTTACCATCATCCAGTTCTAACAGAAGGTCTAGATTACTCTTCGGTTTTGGCTCTGGGGTTGGGTTGTCATCATTGGCAGTTCTGGCATGAAGCTTCTTCACTGGTGGTCTCCTCTTATCATTTGAAGATGATTCTGATGAGTCAGTTTCTTCCTCTTCAGAGGAGTCATCCTCAGCTTCATCACTGTCAGATTCTTCTGAGGTTTCATTACTGTCCGCTTTTCCTGACTTCTTTACTTCATTATTTTTTGGTTTTGTATCAACCTTCAAATTTAAAACATAATAATATTACACTTCACCTAAATTTATTCATATTTTGGGTATAAGGAACAAAACAACCTTAATGTATCTATTTATACCAACATAATTAATAACTGGTAATTATAAAATGGTACATATTAGGTCAGAAAACACAGTTCTGTCTGAAAATAAATTTGAAGGTACCATGGTGAACACAATGAAAATCTGTCCAATGTTATTGACAGACACAAAAGCCATCTACACTCTGCTGTTATTAATGCAAGGCATTACAATGTGAGTTGAATTCACTTTATTTTGTTTTAATGCCCACCACTTAATAACCTGTATAATATTTTAGGAATATCCTGCAAAAAATGGCTTAAATAGATGTTACAGGAACCATAATATATGTCTAAACCAACAACTGCGTAGAACTTAGTAATTTTCAGAAAATCATATTGTCACATGACTGAGCAACTACAGATGGGGTTTGGGCTGGTAACTGGACTTACTGAACATGTACGGAATGTAACTATGAATAACTATGACAGTCTCACGGAGTTACACACTCCAAGGATCTTTGTAACTAGAGCACACATAAAGTTTTCTTGGCCTTCACTAGCCGCTGCTTGGCAGTGGCTTCTAATGGCAGACATTCCCCTTCCTCTGGGTTCCCAAACTGTCCCCAGCTTCCCACTTTTCACAATTGCAACTCTCAACTAACTCAACCAGACTACTAGTCCTTGTTATATAGTCCCAGCACGGGCCACACAGAAAACATCTCTTCCATTATTGCATGTTCTCTCATTGCCAGGGAAATGTGTCCACAGAGCTGTTCTCTAGCAACAGCTGTTACTTGGCAATGCCACAATATGTATTGTAACAATACCTACTAAGTGTACACCACCAAAAATACTGTCCATTCCAGACCCATGACATCTAAGATATCCTTTCAATGTATAAAGCAACATATACTTACATAGTAGGCAGACAGCATTAACAAATGCAATATACCTTATTTAATTAATGGCACATTTGTCAATTCTTCTTTCTTTTTAACCCTACACATGCCATGAGCGGATCAGATCAGCTCATCATATTTGCGTTAAAACTGCAACAGCTAAAATTATCTCTTGTTAGTAGTCAATTAGCAAGTCACTTCTGTCAATAGACATACCAGCATTCAGAGGAAAGAGCACACTTTCACATGATCTACACTTGTGGTCATTTGAGAAAGTACTATGGGTTGTTCTGAGCAACTTCACTTATCCACAGTGGCCTTGGAATTTATAGCAGGAAGTATTATGGCTCAGATTGAGAGTCAGAGGTTTAATTTGTCAGATTGGGTGAGATGTCACAAAATGGACAATAAAATCAACAGCGTAAGCTCTTACAAAAGTGGAAGCCATAAAGTTCTGACTACATCTGTCTCTTCTTGTGTACTCCCCTTGCTCTAGCCTTTGCTCTGTCACAAAATTCTAACCATCTTATTACACTTATTCCATACCATTTTTCCCTTTCTCTCTCCCAGTTCTTGTATATCACTTTCCAAGCTTCCTGATTCACTCTCTTCTCTGCTACTTTCTTCAACTTCTGAAGAATCATCCTCCTCACTTGTACCTTCTTCACTGCTTTCCTCTTCTGAATCTACATCAACAGAACATAGTGTAGACCCTGTATGTTTTGGAACACATTTGTGGTGGATAAAGTAACACTGGGGCGGGTTTTCTTTGAGTATTATGGTTTCCCTTGCCAATTCTCATTCCACCACTCATCCGTATTCATTTATCATCCTATTATAAATGCTACAATCCTGATACAGCATCATTAAATTACATAACATGGAAGCATAAGGCATGATTAGAGCTTATCATAATGAACTGAGAACCAAATTTGGCATTTCAAAATCATTGCTGCAAGAAATTAAGCTACAATTATGAACTCTGAGCTAACTACATGGTCTGACAATAAAGTTCGCAAATTCATCGCGGTAAAAGTGCTCATATATCTTGTTGCTGAATATCACTGTGATTGCCTTCAAAGTACTCCCCTTGGGAAGCTATGTACTGATGCCAGAGCCTAGACCACCTTTCATAACAATTTTGGAACTGGTTTCGTGGAACGGCCTTCAGAGCTGCCATCATATTACTTCTTATGTCATCAATATGCCTCCATTCAATATTTCCTTTATCTTTTGGAACAGAAAAGTCATTGGTGGCTAGAGATGAATGGAAATGATGACATTCTCATGGACACTAACATTTTATGATGATGTGAATAACCTTTGCCATGAAAGATCACAAAATTAAACTGGATTATAAAAAACTAACTACTGACAGTATCTCTGATATGGCATTGCAACACCACTGCATCTCATTCATTTAAATTTTGCTTGAAAAGTTTCATTTCTGTGAGACTAATTTCAATACACCCTCTGTTTCACTACAAACTCATAGTAACCTGAAGTATTCTGATCATTTAATGTATATGTTCATTATACACTATGATACTAATGTCTACCATGTTGTTCTGTTACCTACAGCAAGAGGTTAGAAGTTGTGACTGATCAAACCTGAGGTAGAATAATGAAACATCAAAACAATAATGCTCTCACAATATATTTGTAATCATTTTTACCAAAAATTCATTATGCAAATGGACATACAAATTTTAACAAAGCAGAAGGTACACTGATTTTAAATTTATTAATAAGGCAGCTCAATTCAGAAATATGAAAGAAAAATACATTTCTGGAATGACAAATGTTGCACTGTCAGAGTAACGTGTAAGATTCTAAGGAACTAACGCAATATTAATCACAGCATGTTCCCCACTTCCTTACTCAAAACATCATACAATTGAAATAAATACCTTCATCAGCAGGAGAGCTCTGTTCTGATTCTGAATAGAAAGAGCGTTTCTTTACAGTATGCTGTTTCTTCGAGCGTGTCTCCTGGACAGGCACAATTGGTTCAACATCTCGGACAGAAGAATCAGAAGGTTTATCAGGGAATGCGGGTAAGTCATGATACCCATTTGCTCGGGCATTTATATAGTGAGAGAGAGAACCTAACTGGAACTGTTCACGATCTAGAAAATACAATTATGGTTTTGTGACAAAAACATGAAATATAATGGGCCTATAAAGGTTTGTGACAATAACCTGTTCATTACACAAATATTCTGTTCAACACAAGGCATCATCTTGGTGCATTCAAAACATGCAATGTTTTGGAAATTGAGTCTGCTTCCATAATCAGGTGCGCGTGTGTGTGTATGGGGGGGGGCACTCCGTTGAGCCAGTTAGGCAGAGCTAGTCTTGATCACTGGATGATCCAGTAATCTAGAGTAGCTCCATCTAACACATTCAACATCTAATGATGGAAGTTAACACAGCATCAGAACCACCATTGCAACATCCATGAGAATACTGTATATAAAAAATTAACTTGCATCTCTGATATACTTGTAAAAAGTAAAGTAAAGCTATCCCTATACCAGGCCGTGAATGCCCATAGGGTTGTGAGATGCTGAGGGTCCCACACTATCTAGACAATTGGCTCAAAGATGGCAGTAAGGTTGTCAGCCTTACGAGCCGGGCGCGCTTTACTCCCCAGGAAAATTATTTAATTAATTCCTGGTACTCATTTCTGTTAGAGGCTGAGTAAACTCCAGGGCCTAGTGCGGCTGGAAGGATTAGGTCAACTGAAAAAAATCCAATGACCTCATCAGGCCTTGAACCCGCAACCTTCTGGCTTGTAGCATAGACCCTCAACCAACTACGCTACTGCGTGCTCCCTGATATACTTGTACATACATCAAACAAAGTACAATAGCAATAACATCAGTAGTAATAGTAGTAGTGGTACCAACAACGATCATAACAGTAGTGGTAATAACAGTGACAACAAAAACAAGAAATATCTTTTCTGGCTTTTTGTGAGGGCCAGCTTCAATATCTGTAATTAAAAAAAAAATCATAAAGTGAAAATGAACAGTCTTCACTTCTTCTTACTTTACTTCATGGATATTGTACAAAGATTCCATGTAATATGCGCACTGCGCAGCACCTTGTACCCATGGTTACATTATACAGAAAAGTTCATTCTATAGATGATGATGATAGTATAAGATAACACAGTATATTACAACAGAGTCTTCTCAAGCAGTCATATGTGTCCAGATGGAATACTGCTGAATTCCCAGACAGACTTCATTGCATTTACTAAATGCTTTATTATTCAGTACATTACCTTTAAATTTTGACTCCAGTACAGGTGCTGGTTTTGTTGCTAAGAATATCTTCTTAGCATGTTTTGCTAATTTGGAGTTTTCCAAACCAGCAGATGGGAAGATGAACTGACGAAGAAACCTTGCTCGATCTCGAATATCATAGTTCTGGTCATAACGGGCCAAGCTGAACACATACTGACAAAGCAGTTTTGTCTGCTTTGGGTTGGTAAGATAAAGTTTTACAGCAAGATTAAGAATCTGAAGTTTCACAATGTCCTCCTGAAATAAGAACATTTTTATACTTATCCTCTTACATACAATTACATTTTAACTGAACACATATAGATGCAAACCTATAAGTTTAGGTGGGAGAAAGCTTAATACACAAAATAAAATTAATGGGCTACAACAACTGATTGCAGAACTCAAGTCAAATGAATGAAGACTGGAACAAGGTAGGACATTAAACTAATAAAACATTCAGAAACAAGAGAGGGTGTCTGTGAAATATGGAACTAATCAGCTCAAAACATTCTTTAAGAACAGAAATATTAAAAATCTGCACATATGCACAAATTAATTCAAGGCCTGTCAACTTAGAATTAATGTGGTAAAAGATGAGAAGAATAATGTAAAGAATAATGTAATTATCTACTTATAAAGTATTTAGAATAGGCAAAGGAACTGCTTTAGTTAACAATGTTAGGCTCACCAAAATACATACTGCTAAACTGTCAGTATTTGACTGTAGTTTAGGCGAAGATGAAATTACTACTGAGTAGTAATAAAACATGAAATTATCCCTGGGCATGACTGATTAAGCACCATTCCATGAAGACATACAGAGGAGTAATACAAGTCCATCATTCTTAACCTCAGCAATAATGAGTGGCAAGCTTCATGGCCCTGACACTTTACTCCCAGAGACACAGCCCCCCATACCCATTGTATAGGAGGCTGACTGGGCCAGAGAGCTGGACTACTGGACAGTGTCCCTGCTGGGAATCAATCCTGGACTCCTCGGTCAACCAGTCCATAGCCCAGTCACTGTACCAAATCAGCTATCCTGGCTCCTACTAAGAATTAGCACAGGTATAAATTGCCAGGTACCAAGACTGAACAAATTCCAGCAGACTAATACAAGCAGAATGCAGAACAATACACTCACAAGATCATTTATTCTATTTATAGTGTCTGCATTAAGGAAGAAGTGTCAAGCAGTGGATGGAATCTATTACTGTACCTACTTATAAATGGATGATAAAACTGACTACGGTAGTTATCAGGGAATCTCATTCTTGATCTTTGAAAATGTGAAGTATGAAATATTGAAATGTAAACTTAGCATATGCAAACTGTATAAAGAAGGAATGATAATTTTCCTAAACATTACTGTACAGTAATTCTGACAGAAGCGTAACATATATCATATTAATAACAGAGAATATTTTAATTAGACTTCATACAATGAAGTTTACAGTATTAAAACCCAGGAAAAGATTTCATTAAAATAGGATTAAAATATAAAACATTTTTATATTCGCCTTTTTTTTGTATGGGTGTAACTTAGATGCTGACCCTACGAGGAAGAAAACAATGAGGTGCTTTTGAAGACCAGGTGCCAAGGAGAATATTTGTAACCCATGAGAGGAAGTAACTGGAGAATTAGACAACAGCATACTGTCATAATATAATGAGGAACTCCATATTTTGTATAACTGACTGAATACTGCAGCTGAGTGGGTAGTGCGGCTCTTACTCAGGAAGTTCCGGGTTCAAATCTTCCTTCCACATCCTTTCCAATTCATTATTTGCAAATAATCAAATATTCAATTTTACATAATCTGACCTACTGAATGTGTTCTCAAACAAACTAAGAATAAATAAGATATGGGCAGGGCATGCAGCACACTTTGGGCAACATAAGAAATGTGCATAACATTCTACTAAGAATACACTGAACTGAGGATAATATTAAAACGGATTTTATAAAAACTGGGAGGGAATGTACAAGGTCTGCTAATGGACTCATATGTACCTTGTAATGAACCTCTAAGTTCTATAATAGGTAAGAAATTTCCTGATAAGCTGATCAAGTAACAGTTTCTCAAGCACACTATTCAATGGAGTAAGTTTTAGTTACTTAGTAAAGTATTTACAGCCAAATTTCTATTATTCGGGGGCGGATTAACTGGTTTGCGGCTTAACCGGGGCTACTGAGGCTTTTTGAGACTTATATGTTGTTTAATATTCATTCACTTTTGTTTCACATGGTGAGTTGTAACACTATTTTCACACTAGTGTGAACCGAGCTCTGCATTCTTTGGTCCTGTTATGCTAACACAATGTTCTAGGGTAGGGGTGAAAGAATGCAAGGATTTGTGGAAAGTTTCAAGGACAGATAAACCGCCCCAGTTGGTCTCTTTGTATCGATCTTCAAGTGTGTTAGCAAAATGTCGGGGTGTAAAAGGAAGCATGTTGTGTTAACCCTTCCGCACCGACATCCGTGTGTTGCACCGACTCTTTAAATAATCGTATGCCACCGACATCTGTGCAGTGCACCGACCTGCGCAGTGTTAGCTTAGAAGGACGTTGCTGACAAAACGAGGAAAGATATTCCAATTTTCTTTTCAGGAGTACATAGATTAAGGTTTCATCTTTCAATTGGTATATGAGTTATTTATTTTGAATGAACTTTTTGCAAGGTATTTTTATTTTATATCGTTAGTGTAATAGTTTGTACTTTTGTCTCATTGCGCCTAGATTGCATTGAAATTTTTCAAATTCTAAGTAAGGAAAATGTATAAAACTATATATCTTTCGACTCTATGGTCTTTGCTTGTCTATATGAGTCACTCACTGAAACCCCAGACGAAGGTTTTCCTTGAATGGGTTGCTGTACAGTCTGCTGACACAATGAAGTAGTCAAACAAGAGGGTCCTTTTTTCTTGGAACCAAATGCAACCTAAGAANTGAAGTTTATGGACCAGGAGCAGGCAGCACGTAGAGTACAAGGTCGACGTCATTCATCAGATAACACTATCCCCTGGCTTCATGAAAGACATTTTATTAGTAAAATTCCCCCATCAGGAAAAAAGGCTAGACCACAAAGGCGATGTGTAGTGTGTACAAAAAACAAAAGAAGAAAAGAAACCGTGTACTGGTGCAGTGATTGTGATGTTGGGCTANCAGAAGAGTGGGAAGAAAGTGAGAATGAGGAAGAGGTGGACAGTGCTGCTAGTAAGAAAATATCACATGGTGCTGCTCTTAATCATTTGGAATCCTTACTAGACTATCTTGAGAGTGAAGAGAACAGTTTATTAAGTGACAAGCAAATATTACGTAGGCTTCGTATGGATATCCGTAAAAAGAAAAATGCCACGAAAAAGCAAACGACAATATTAATTTTTTTTTAAGTGTTAAGTGTGAATATTCGTAAAAAGTGTTGGATGTTGTTGAACACTGTGACTGAAATAACTAATTCACACTTCAGTATAATGTAAAAAAAGTATTCAATAGTCCATGAGATGACATAAAAATGCGGTTGAGTAAATTTAAATACAGGTAGGCCTATAGTATTATGAAGGTACAGTATTACAGTACTACTTTTAATAACATTTGTCTTAACCGGGTTTTTGATTAATCGTGATTTCCATGCCCCGCATTATCCCGGATAATTGAGAGTTGACTGTAATTAGTTAATCATAGAAAGATTTGGTCTTCTTTAACCTAAGGTTCTTTAGAATCAACCTCCAGTAACAACAGTAATGTTTCTAGCATGAACTAATATGCATATTTTAAACAGAAATACTTCACTATGTAGCTTATTCCTTTATGACTAGTTCATTACCTCATTGATAAAGGTTTTGGACATTTTACGCAGCACATCTGGCGCTATCTTTGGCACTCGATCTGAATATTCCCCAAGAAGCCACAGTATGGAAGCTCTGGCCTGGGGAACAGCAATGAAGTCAACCAACTTTGCCATATGAATAATAATGTCTTTATGCTCACTGGGTTGTGTCTGAAGTAATTTCTTGATGACAACCACACTTTCTGCCACTACTGCCTCTGTACATAAAAGGAATTACATTACTGCAGTTTATGCTTTAGAGTGGCTGCCCTAAATTTGTGTGAGTGCAACTATATCATTGTTTGAGCAAGTGGGAAGCATAAAGATCGCACTCTGCGTTCCAAAAACACTATCCTAGACCTACTGAACGTGGGCAATATATGAGGTGAACTTTTTCTCACCAGACTTATTCTCACATAAGAATGAATGGACAAATCCATAATTTCTGCTCTTCTCACACAGTATTGTTAGGACTGTGAAACACATCTTCCTTTGTTACTTGAACCAATACCAATCTGATGAGTAAGACAGTGGAATATGAATGGTACATCACTTTCTTTTAGTCTCTGTCTCCCATTTTAACAGTCATCGCTTGCATAGAAAAAGTGGGATGATCACCTGACAAATGAGATGATATTATTTTTTTATTGCTAGTGGGGTGGGACTAAGTCCCTTGTACTGCAGCCACTTCTGACCTATTGTACGAGCCCCAGACGATGTGCAAGGGTGATTGTGGAGCAATTGGTGGAATGAAGATTGGCAGGGGAAACCAAAGTACTCAGAGAAAACCTGCCCCAGTGCCACTTTGTCCAGCACAAATCCCACTTGACCAGACCCGGGATCGAACCCAGGCCGCCATGGTGTGAAGCCAGCGACTAACCGCTTGGGAGATGATATTACGTCTCATTAAAATAACCCTCAACGTTAAAAAAAAAACATTCACATTTCATATCAGTGTGGCTTGACATTAAAAAACAATAAAAAATCTCTCTTTAATGATTTCCATCCTACATGTAAGATATCTCACTTAAAACAGTGGTCCTTGTGCCTTGAATTTATTAGTGAACCATCTCCCACAATCTCTGAACAGTTAAAGTTCAATCTGCAACTTTTCAATACTAGAAATTATATGTTACAATGGAATTAGGTAAACATAAAAATGTTCCTTAATAAACAGCCCACATGGTAAGAGTTAATAACCCCCTTCTTTACTTAGTTATGGCACCTTCTGTAACTGTCGGTGATCCACAAATACATTTCAGCTGCAAAAACTTTCTCAACAACAGTTTACCACAAGAAAGAATAATAATAATAAGTAACACTTGTCTCACTTAAATCTCAGTTTCACTTCTTTCATTCAAGACATCGTCTTCAATGTAATGAAAATATTTCTAAAAATCTTACAGGTCTTCTCTGACACAACAATTCTAACTACACGATAAAAGATTATCCTTTTGTCACCTTCTATTTAGAAGTTTCTATACAAAATTTAATCATAATCTCTCTCTCATAAAACTTCACCATTCAAGGGAACATACTGCCTCCATCTTCAAGGTCAAAGAGTAGGCCATGCTTCCTGTTGGTTACCTGCTTGGCTTACTTAGCTTACTTTCAGTCCCTGAAGACAGAGGCAGTATGTTCCTCTGAAACACTGCTGGACTTCTAATAGAATACACAGCACCACATTCCAGAAGATGGTGATCTTCACAGTCACTGGTGTGACAGCCTCACACCCTTCAGAGGTGAACATATTATGTAAAACCTAAAAATAATAATTAAAACTCTTCTCATGAAAACCTTCAGGCCTATAAAAAAGATGTGCTAGTCATAGAACTTGTATCACTTTCCTCCACAACTTTTTTAAAAATATGTTTCGCTCCACTGAATATTTAACTAGTTACACTTGCAACAGGTGTAAAAATGCACGTCTATTTTCATGTACACAAGTGTCTTCGATGTTTGTCAGATTTTAACCAAAAATTGTAATGTCTCAATAAATGTGACTCCAATATCAAATTTAACATAAATCCATTCAATGACTCTCATGTTCTTTCATGCTTACAGATGAGCGGATGGAGTAATTTAAGAGGTGCACCATAAAGTTAAAGACATACTGCAGCAACCATGAAACATTTATCCAAATGATTAACCTATGACTTGCTTTTACTACCATCTTATAAAAGAAATATATCTATGTAACTGACCAATGTGCATGAAAAAACAGTCTATTCTTAATATTGATGCACTATAGAGATAACTGTCATTCCTATCTCAAAGATTACAAGAGGCATGTAAAAACTTCCTGTTCTGACAGAATCTTCCCAAAGACCTTCATCATTATACAGGCAGAACTCAAATATTGAGCAATACTTTCAGGCTCAAAACTTTTCACACATCATTCATATATCAACTGCTAGAGCTATCTTACCATCTCTATTAGACAAAAGAGATACCAGTCCACTCAGGCATGAATCAGTCACTTCTTTTATGTTCGATGCACATCTGAAATGTCAAAATTATAAAACACCATTAAAGTAATAATAATTATACAAAGTACCACATCTATGTTTTAAATATCTGTTACACCTAAAACTTAGCAGAATTCTTCTTTTTCTTTGTGGGGAGGGGGGGATTTCAGTATTAATTTTATAGTTCAACACAGCAAGTATTTTTTATTGCTAGTGGGGTGGGACCAAGTCCTTTGTACTGTGGCCACTTCTGGCCTATTGTACCAGCCCCAGATGATAAGTGAGGGTGATTGTGGAGCAATTGGTGGAATGAAGATTGTCAGGATAAACCAAAGTACTCGGAGAAAACCTGCCCCAGCGCCACTTTTTCCACCACAAATCCCACTTGACCGGAGACGGAACTGAACCTGGGCCACCACGGTGTGAAGCCAGCAACTAACTGCTTGAGCTATGCCGTAGCCAACAGAGCAGGTATATTGCAAGTAATATTACTCTATTTAACCAACAGCATGGGAAGATTTAATCAGTTTAAATAACCAGAGAATGAAGTAGGACCACCTCTGTGGTCTAGTGGTCAGAGTTCCTGGCTACAGATCCAGAGGTCCTGGGTTCGATTTTGGGCACTACCAGATTTTCTGAGTAGTAGTGGGTCTGAAACAGGGTCCCACTCAGCCTCATGAGGACAACTGAAGATCTATTTCAAGGAGATAGCAGCTCCTTTCTAGAAAACCGAAATTAACGGCCATGGGGATTTGTTGTGCTGACCACGTGACATCCTCTATCTACTAAAGTTGGCACTAACTTTGCCAACAAGTGGCAGTCGCTCAGCTGGTATAGTTCGCTTGCGGACTAAAACCATGTAGTTTGTTTTGCTTTGAGAATGAAGTAGAAAATGGCTTTAAATTCACAAAAAATGAGTACTTGGATTTGTACAATTTTACTCAAATTTAATTACAATTTTATAACAAGTCCTGTTAATAACCAAATAACATAAGAATGTGATATAATTACCTCAGTTATTCAGAATGATGTGGCAGTTCTTACAACGGTTAGAACAGAGGCCATCGCACTACAGACACTAAACCATGTTCATTCTTTCAACATTCTTGAAGCACAGAGCCATTGTGGTGGAGGCTCTGCTACTACACAGAGTTGGATGCACTTGGTGAAGTGGCAGAGGCAGGATGGCATTATATCAGTACTACACCCATACCTCAGTCCAAACCTTGTACTTACATTACCATGCAAATAAATGGGAAAAAAGGAACAGCCTTCATGGGAAAACGGAATGTGCTTAGCCTGAGACACCAAGCATAATTCCAACAAATTTAAGTAAATTAGCTGAAAATTCATGATGTAAAATCTGAAAAATATTTGAAGTTTACCTTCCAATAGCCTGAATAGCAGCAGCAACAAATTCCTTATCATGACTTGAAATGTAAGTCTGAAATTCTCGAAGAATCACAGAAATGCTTGTTTCTGTGGCCAAATTAGTAAGGATTTCTAACTTCAGAAGCTTTATATGAGTTGGGTCACTTGTCCTTACAAAGAAGCTCTTCAGGAAGGGTTCAAACATCCCCTGAAAGAAATGTTCACTCTGTACAAATGCGCACAAAGCACACAGTTTCTTCTCAATATGATCAAAGCCTCATAGAAATAACAAATGTAGAAGAAGATTCTAATGCTTTAATCCTGCTAATATCAAAACCTTCCACTGCACACAGTTCCATCCATATTCCACTCACACAAACTGTCTCCCTTAGATTCCATCCTCTTTTCAGTCTGGATATTTTCCCACGCTGTCTCTTTCCAAAAACAGAAGATCGCATCAAGTGGAGAAACTCTTTTGGAAGAGACTGTGGACCTGTCGTCTGACAGATTACTGATGATGATGATTTTCCCACAGGTTTCCCAGCAAAAGTCTGTATGCATTCTTCGTCTCCCCCTCCCTAGACAGAAGTCCAGCCTTTCAAGACGCATGCTTGTTCTTTACTTCCAGCGAGATATATGTAAAAGTACACACCTTTCTTAGAGTAGAGATGGAAGCTATGCAATTTAGAACTACTGATTGAACTTCTCGGTGTGACCTCAACAAACGAATCAAAGCCTTTGCCACAACCATCACTTCCGACCTTGGAGCCAAATGGTGGTAGAGTTGGGCTACTCCCATCACAACCTGCACATAGCAAATATTCCACCAACAATTAACAACTAATGAAATATTTCACAACAAGCAAATGTATTTAGGGGTAATGACACATCATAATAAATATAAACTATGAAACATAACTATGGTCCTTAGAAGAAAAGAGAGAAATATATTATAATGATCAACATGAAACAAATGGGGATTTCTGTGTGTCCCCCCCCCCAAAAAAAAGTGCAACAGAAACAAAGGTTGAGTAGCACAGTGGTAACATGCAAAATAATGTCTCAAAAATAAATCTTATACACCATTTCATGCATGCATACATATTGTGACATATTGCGCTATGGAGGACATCCCCTACCCTGCCAGCGGTGCCATAACAACATCAAAGTGCTGTTGCTACTACTGTAACATGCCAGTCAAGACTCCGCCCCCCCCCTCCCCTGCGGTGACGTAACGGGGGATGCCGCGGTTGCCATGCAGCAGTAAACAACTCTCAGCAGCATTCCCTAGCAACACCTGTAAACACAGCGACTAGGCAACAAGGAAGCGAGGCGTTTTCCCGTTGTCTGGCTGAGGGTTTATAAGAGAACTTCACTGCCTAAGGAGTGAGTTTCCCCGTGTGGAGGCAGGGTCGAATACCTCCACCATGACCCTGCAAGTCGTAGGAAGCGACGAAAAGGGAAGTCTCATATCTGAGACAGTAAAATATGGTCACGAGTCCCAAGGGACTCCGACCCGAGAAAGATCACTCTGGCAAGGGCCAGCAGCATATGAACAAGACAGACCCATCCTCTCGTCAGAGAGGGCGCCCCACGAAAATAAAACTGTAACTGTCAAACGGTAATAATTAATATCTGGTCATGAGCCCCAGATGGGGCTCGACATCAAGACTTACTGACTGACCAACCGTCAGTCGCAATGTGACTTTGACTTTTAAGGAGTGAGTTAAAATGTAGCAGCCGCTGAAGACAGTTGAATTGTAACAGTCGCCGAATTCAGTTGTAACGAGTGAATCATGATAGTATGAAGAGATTTGTGAATAGGGTTTGTAAAGTGTGTAAACCCGTAACAGTGTTATAATTAATTGTAGCCAAGACTTGTAGGTTGTTGAATAAACCGATTAACAATCTGAATGTTGTCTTCAGTAGCAAAACACGCCACAATATACACATACACACACACATATCCACATCCTAACTAAATTAATACTGTGGTAGCAGAACCTACACAGACTCCACATCACAGTACTAAAGCCCACCACTGAACCTGATACTACGCCATCCATCTCCAATCTTGACATCCTATACCTCTAAGAATCATATTAATATTATTTTCTCATCTCCTTCCACATTTAGGTTTCACAACTTTACTAGGTGACCTGTATATGTGACAAAGTTCCTCATTATGTGATATCTTAGAGTGCCCACTTACTCTTTACGTTTAGTTACAAATATTTCCTTTTCAAACGCATATGTTTTAAGTTTCTCCCTCAAAATAAAAGCCCACATTTCACAACCAAGCAGAAACAAATCACAAATGGTATTTTATATAATCTGGTATTCAGTGACTTGGAAATCAGATAGGATGATAACACTTTTTTCATTTAATTAATTGCAATAATTTCAACATTTACTCTTTTCCTAATTTCACTACAAAACTCTTCTCTTTGACAACGCTGTTTCTGAGTTATTTAAATTTGTGAATATTTTTTTAATAATTTATTTATTGTATTTGTATATTATGATTTTGCTGCTAATTTTGGCTGTGTATACATAAATTCAGTACAAGTTCATTTTCAGAAATTAAATTGACATTTTTTAAAAAACAATGAAAGGAAAAAAGGAAAGTAGGAATGTCACTGCAGTCATATTATAAGATCTTACACAGTAATGAACCTTCACGTGTAATAAAAAGTGAAGAATTTCTAGAATGAGTGACTAATAATTTCTCAAGAAGCATGTTATGGAAGTTTATACCAAAATCTGGTGCCCAGTTCCAAAACAAAATCATGTCTTACCGATGCATTACGACTCTGTAGAAGTGGCTTAGTGTTCCTCAACAGCAATCGATGGTCTGGATCCAAAGTGTATGTCTTCTTTGTCTTTTCCTCCTTCTTTTGTTCTTCACCATCATCTTCTTCATCATCATCACCATCATCATCATAAAATGGTTTGTTCTGTGATTCTTCACCAGCATCCTAAGTTTAGCAAGAATAGTTACAACCATTAAAACCTCTATAAAAAAGAAAACTTATATATAACAAAGAAATTATGGGCCTCACTAACATATGTACAAGTATATGCTCTCTATCTCTACACAAAAATTTTCTCTGATAATAGAACTCCTGTGTAATAAATGCACAAAATTAACCCAGACTAATAACTAGCAGAAAGCCTGACAAGGAAAAAACACCTGAAGAACTAGGAGTGGATACAAGAATAATATTAAAGTTGATATTAAAGAAACAGAATGAGAGTGCATGGACTTGATTCACATTGCTAAGAATAAGAGTGCATGGACTTGATTCACATTGCTAAGAATAGAGTCCAGTGGTGGGCCCATCTGAATGCAGTAACAAATCTTTGGGGTCCATAAAAGCAGAAAATTTCACCAACTAATCAACTACTAACTTGATCCACAATGACATGAATTCTAGAGTTTTGACTTTATACGTGTCTTTTTAAAATAGCTTAAAATGAATTCGTTTCACTACCTACTAACCAGTTATAATAAACACATCTTTAAATACATGAACAATGGGTTCATCTACAGACAAAGATTTAGCTAATACTGATAATGTAAAATGTTATTTATTGCTTATGAATTAAACTGTTTGCAATGAGAACACTTCAAAATGGATTGGAGTAGCGGTAACGTTCCTGACTTGTGTTCGAGAGGTTACAGGTTAAAATGTCAGCTGGAACCCTGGCTAGGTGACACGGTATCAAGTTAATGCAGCAGCCTCAGTTTCATTACAAGTTTCAAATTCACATGCTCTAATAATCTGAAGTTGGGTAACACACTCAGCCGATACAGGCTCAGCATCCTTACGCCTACTGCTTTTGAAATAATGGAAGGAACATGTCATATGAGTGGGCACCCTTTCAACTTACATCAGCATTCGGGTCTGTGAACTGTGTTCGAGCATAACGTGTCAGCATGTTGATTATGATGACCTGTCCCCATTCATCAACATCAACAAGAAGGTTACACAGCTTCCTGTAATTTTTGTGAATTAAATCAATTCGCTCTGGACACACCTGTTACAGAAAAACTGATAATATATTATGTATTACTGGTTGAACAACATATTACACATTTAAGAGAAAGAAATTGACATAATAAATAACACCCACAATACAAGCCCAGGTTACCAAATAAATAAATAAATAAAGCATCTTACTTCAAAATTTTGCATACGATTATTCAAACCTAAAAACTGATTATAGATCTGCATATTTGAAAATCTTTCCTAAATTCCTACACAAGTATTCAAAGAATAGAACTTAAGTTATATAAAATATCTCTTATGTTTTATATATGGTTAGACCCACCACGCCTACACTTTATATTTAGCACATTAACTTCTTCACAGCTCTCCAACAACAAGAATCTTTCTACTGTGTGAAGATTACAGATAATGTTTTCAAAAACAAAATACAATGCTACTATAAATGATTCATTCGTTTTTAAATGCTATATTTTCCAAAGTAATATACATATAAATAGGATTGATATATAAAAAGAACCATAAACTCACCAAGTTTGTATTGTGTGCACCAGATGGCAGCATGAGTTCAGTGCCTTTACAAAATGGCGACAAAGCAGAAGAGTTTTTGTTTGTTGGAATATGAGAGACGTTCATCTGTTATAGCACTGCAACGCGCATTCAAAAGAGAGTGCAGAAAAGAACCGCCATGTAAACAAAGCATTTTGCAGTGGTATCGGCAATTTAAGGACATGCTGGATTGGGCATGTTGGTGAGGATGACGTAGCTCTGTTCACTTGGCCCCCCAGATCACCTGATCTAACGCCTTGTGACTTCTTCCTTTTGGGGTACATTAAGGATCGTGTTTACGTACCCCCACTGCCAAGAACACTAGTAGAGCTGAGGGAATGCATCGATGCTGCAGTGATGACCACCGACAGGATGATGCTACAAAATGTGTGGAACGAGCTCAACTACCGCCTGGACATGTGTCGTGTGACCCAAGGGGCACACATAGAACATTTGTAGAGTGTGAAGAAAACTTGGTGAGTTTACGGTTCTTTTTATATATCAATCATTTTGTAAGTGTAATGCTTTGGAAAATATAGTGTTTTAAAAACGAATGAATCATTTATAGTAGCCCTGTACTTTACTTATATTCCACTTTTTGTGTTTCATTAAGAAAAACGGTCATAATATCATCATACATCTGTGCATGTGTTGGTACAAAGGTCTTCACATTTTTTAAACAGCACATGCATGTTCAAATCCCTGACTATACAAGACTCCATACAGTCATTGTGTTTACATGACCTGAATCTCTATAAAAGGTCCACACTTACTGACAACCATTATCACGTAAATTTTTCAGTATCCTTCAATGAACAGCTCTTGGTCTTCATTTGTTCCTTATTTTGCATAATATTTGTTTAATAAGAACACATTTATAATCAGAAATTATATAAATACAATAATAATCACATACTTCTTCAAATGCCATGACAGCTGAACCAACAACCAACGTTGTTTTGTCAGAAAGAAGTTTCTCAATAACATGGATCAATTCTTCCTTTTGTTCCTGATCTAGACTGAAAATATAAAACAATCCCTTAAAATAAATGTAATTAAATAACAGAATCACTTATAACTGATGTCATATACCTTATGATTCTTATGTTTATCATTCTTAGCAATGCTAATAAAAGGCAAACAGTAAGCAACAACAGCAACAAATATCTATAAACTTGAAAGACAGATTGCTTACACAGGAAAATGGAAATACATAACAACATTACCCCTTTACATTTCATTCATTCATCAGTAATCTGTCAAGACGACAGGTCCACAGTCTCTTCCAAAACAGTTCCTCCACTTGATGCGATCTAGAGCTTTCTCCTTCAAATGAAACATCTCGCATACATGGTATCTCTGGTTTTGGAAAGAGACTATCCAGGAAAAGTGATAATGTGGTAGTTTTTCCATTTGCTTTCCACATCGCAGTACAACAGGCGTTCAAACCACTCTGGTCACGCCTGTTGCTATACGAACTTGAACCATCTCGAGCATTATTTACTCTGTGCTTCAAGTCGCTGCTGATGACGCTGCTTCCGGCATCAGTTTTTGGTGTCTCTCTTCGTCTGATGCCTACCCTTTGACCTGTCCAGCAAGGGAGGCCCTGCCAGTAGCTACGCTACCGCTGGTATAGCTCTCAGGGTCCTTGGCATACTCAAACCCCCTCACCACGATTAGGTGGAGCCACCAATGAGGGGGTACCCCTTTACATCATACATGAAAATGTTTTCATGTCACATCACTACATCTCATCTCTATTCAACTATCAAAGATACTTTGTAACTCTACAAAAATATATTTTACCTATAGAGTTTTGGTATTGCATGTGCAGCTGTCTTACGAACATAGGGTGACATATCGGAAGCAGAATCCTTGATTGCCAGCATCACAATTGGCACAATCATGGGCACACGAATGCTAGACAGCACACGAAGAGCACTTGCCCTTATCAACTGATTAGGATCCTGAAAAGAATAAATATGTCTGCCTTTCAATAACCATTTTAATATTAATATGTAGTGAACAAGTTTATGTTACACTCAGTCATCTCCACATAGAGGGTTCAAAAAACATGATCAACTGACGACCTATTACTACAATTAATTAGGACATTTCAAAGTTCTATGCATTGAGTAGGCCTATGAAAAGTGGATATGAATGAAAATAAACCAAAGAATTTAAGATTAACAAAATCATTAAGTCATAATAACTGATCTCTCTTTTAAGTTTGACGTCTGCCATTACCTTATGCCTGTATATATTCATAGTTTTCTCACTACATCTTTACTGCAAGAAGAGTCTTACCTTCAAAGCCCTCTGAAATGTTGATATGGAAAGCAGGGCCAAATCTTGCTGCTCTTCAGCATAACGTACAAGATAAACATACACCAATTTCTTCACTTCAATATTTTTTGAAACGACATTTTTCACAACAGCTGGAAAAAGATCAGATGCATCTCTTCCTTTTGCCACCATCTATAAAATGAAAATTACAGAGTAATGTACAAATGCCATACTTCTCCATCACTGAGTAGATTCTAATAAGTGTTCTGAAGGTCTTGGCTTCAATCATTTCTATGTGTAGTCTCATGTAATCCTCTTATTGAAGATTGCCCCCCAGACATTTTACATGATTGACAATCGTCCATCCATTCAATGTAAGATGAGCTTAGGGAGCCTAAGTCTATGAGAAAAGTAGATGGCCTGAGTCCTATCTTCAATGATTTTTATGTTCCAGTGCTCACACCATGTCTCAATAGCATAACCCTCTCTGCAGTCCATCGCATATATACAGGTGTCATTAACAGACACCTAGACACACACCAGGAATTTGGGGCAAATCACTGTACAATGTTCAGGTTAGGACAGAACCTTGTGGCACCCCTGCTTCTATATCCCTTGGCACAGATACAGATGTTTCTTATTGCTGCATGGGCTGAATCTGTACTTCCTTCACAAGCTCAAGGCTCCTGTGGATGAATGAAATTGGCAATAAAAGCTATTTGCTCTTCCAAACATTGACTGCAAAAGCTTTATCTTGTACAGACTATGAAATTGTCACTAAACCAATTACACCACCAGAAACATTGTTGCAACTGGCACATATTATGAAGGTCTTTGTAATTAGGGTGTAGTTTTCAATACCAGATCATAGCACACTTTCCAACCACTAAAATATTATATTCAGACACTTCTCAACTGCCTGCTGAACCTCAATTACTCTTCACACCTCTAGAAGTTGGTCGCAATATGGTAACATTGGAAACAGTGCAGCACACAGGGCCACCCTACAATTTTCACCGTTGTATCTTGTTTCATGATGCTAACCCTTTTCACTGTCAACAAAATGAAGAAACTTGAGTAGAAAGTGAAATCTCCTCTCACAGAACAGGTAAAAAATATGGTTTTTTTCAGAATTTTCCTCCAGGAAAAATAGCTATTGTTACCTGGTTTCTGGTAAAGTCCTTGTAACAGAGAGAATGCCAGAAACTTCCTTATTTCAATTCTGTTCCTCTCCTTCCAGTGATGGGTCCTAGATCTTAGCTTTAGATTAGGCATTTTTTCAAAAGAATTGTAGGCATAACAATTTGTTTCTCTGGGTATTACTCCTACAATTTCTGGTGTACAGAACAACTCAAAATATTCCAGGGGGGTTACTGGAGTCTTCTAAATTGACATTTATGCTAGAGTTTCCAGTAAATGGAAAACATGGTCACTCAGTGCCTGACTTTACCCATGTGCCATACTGAATGTTTACTGTTGTCACTGATATTTTCTTCTTCATCAGAGCTGACACTCTGTTCACTACACGTAGAAATTTTCACATTTATTTCACTGTCACTATTATATTTGCTCTCAGAAATATAACTATATTCATTCTCTTGCAACAGTTCATATAACGCCTCCTCATCACTCACATGCACCACCTTGCTAGGACCTGCCACAATGTTTACTCACAAAGACTCGAGCCCAGGATAGCTCTCAAGCAATCAGCACCTTCCTGTCACACTGTGAAGTAACTAAAAGACCTAGAGAGAACAACATACAAACTTGCATTCCTGATTGTCATTATATCTACAACGGTGTAGTTGGAAACATGCATCATGTGTAGAGACATCATACCCACTACAATATTTATTTATTTATTTCGTCTCTATAGATCACTGTTACATGATACAGGACAAGTCAGTTACTGTACATTGGCTGATTACAATAAGAGAATAAAGTTACAATACTTAAACTTGTTTACAATAGATTACAATAGTTAAGATTTCATATAGTGTGAGGTGGAATCCATATTAGGTCCCCTCGGCACGTCGGCTTCCATATGTCCTATTGTACCTGTACTGGTGAAAATGTTTATGGAGAATTTGATGGAATGAGGATTGGCAGGGGAAACTGAAGTACTCAGGGAAAACCTGCCCCAGCACCACTCTGTCCATCACAAATCCCACTTGATTATATCGCAGCGGTGGGAAGCCAGGGACTAACCGCTTAAGGTGAGTACCATATGACGTTTCCAGGCATCATAACAACTTAACTGGTTAATCTGTGCCTGTAGTTATTGCTTCAGAAGTGTATATCAGCACTTTGACTATTAAACGGAATATTCTAATTTCAAACAAAAGAAATTTCCAATATTGAACTTACCCCTATAATTCTTTTCATTGCTTCTAATTTTAAGCTGTCTTTATTACTGTCCAGCATTTGTTTCAAATCTTCATGTCTGTAAAGAAAGTATAATTAAACATTACAATAAAAATATTTTAACATGTACAGTAAAAGGCGCCAAAAACCGAACTTGGATTAAACAGGCACCTAACTTTAATGGAGAATTTTACTGCTCTGATTAATACAGAGTAAAAACAAATGTAAAATTGCTCCTAATAAATGTAAAGTGTTTAATATGAAAATAAGTGGAGAACAAACATTTGACAGAAAACTGTCTGCTCAAATATTTGCATTTTCCTATTAATATAATTTTATCCTGAAATGTGGTACATGGAATATATCTGAGGAAGAGCATTCCCTTCGAAAATGAGAATTAATGAGGGCGAATACTAGCAAAATACTTGCAGAATTCTGAAATGAACTACAATCAATAGTCCTACTATTTGATGCTATATAATTTGACCCAATGACAGTATCATTAAAGAAACCACCAACAAATGAACAAAAATAAAATTAAGAATGCTCTCTGGGTACCACAACTACCTTCGTCCGCGAAACCTTTTAGCTTTTAATTCCACATTGCTGCTTCTTGGACAAGTTTAGTTGGTATAAGTAGCACATAACATCGTTTGCCAATCTGTCAGAAAGTGCAGTAATAAAACACAGTGTTAGGTCAAAGGATTAAACAGCAATGTCACCTCCCTATCTCCAGTACTAATATCTTTAATGACTGAAAAAAAAAACCCACTCACTTTTTATAGTCTGAATGAAAGAAACTGCCTGATGCCGGATCAGTAGCATACTCCGGGGCATCGCCTCCAGATGACGGGCGCTCGTTGCTGTAGGAACCATTGCTTGCCATGCTGTACTTCGCGTCTGTCAAAACTGGCAATGCCTCTAATGAGGAAATATTCTTACAGTTTAAACGAAATTTCAGTTTAAGTATTCGCCTGTTTTAATTATACAATTTACATACTCTAAGGCTGCTATCAACACGAAATTACACAGAACAGGCATCACCAGCATATTACACACAAAAAAACATAACCTACCTCCACATCCATTAGCCACGATCGCTAAGATCAGTGAATATCACTTCCGTGATCACTTGCACTCGTTGTAACATTGAATAACGAATGCGTAGAAGTACAACCTCACAGACTAATTTCCTGCCTTTACTCTTCCTCATTTCCCGGTACAGATCAATGGTTATCAATATTGCTTTAGAGGATAAAGCCATTTAGTCCGTTGCTAATCAATAGACGTTTCTGAGGAACATGATGCGTCCTTCTTCATGCTATTTTCGAACTTGGCTTACTTTTCCATACTCAAGATAGAGGCAACATGTTCCTCCGAAACATCAGATAACTTTCAAAACTACATGGCCTGATAGCCCAGAAGACAAAACTCGTCAAAGTTAACATTTACTTCTTTTGGTAGTTCATTAGAATTCATTGTTAGAGGCTGATCACTCTTTTTCTAGAAAAGAAGGAAACCAACATGTTTTCACTCCAGATTCCTACAAACTTAAAACTGGATGCAGTAGTGACAGCTGTTTCCTCATGATCCGTGGCGCCCAAGACGTACGTAAAGGCCGTATAGGCCAACTAACTTTCGTAATCCGTGACCATTTCTCGCACAAACTAGTCGATTGTAAGTGAATGCTTCCCTTATTAAATGGGTAGTAGTGTTAATGGAAGTTGGGAAAAATGAAGGTAAGTTGTAGTGTTATTGCACGTGCTTGTATTCGCTTACGGAAATATTTTGTTGGGATTTTATTTGTCATATCATGTACCGTAATATCTATAAGTTTTAAGAGCTGCAACTTCCAGGATGCTTGAAAATATAACCGATTTTCAGTCGTGAGTACGTGTATGGTTGTAGTGTACAGTAATAGTAATTTGTAAATGTGTGTATATGTAAACCATTTTTGTCCAGCTGAACGTGTCCTACCCTGCTTCGGGATGTCAGAAATTGTTCGAAGTTTCCGATGAACACAGGCTTCGGATATTCTATGAGAAACGTATGGGCTCTGAGGTTGAAGCTGATGCGTTAGGCGATGAATGGAAGGGATATATTGTGCGTATTGCCGGTGGAAATGACAAACAAGGTTTTCCTATGAAGCAAGGAATATTGACAAATGGTAAGTACTTCCGATTAAATTAAAATTAAGTTACATGTACGGAATCGTGTTATGTAAGGAGAAGTAAAGAAGACAATAGAAGCAGCTTTGATCGGTATGTTCCAACATTCTTAGATGTTGCTAATGTTTATAGTTCAGATGTAAGAAATTAATCATCATAGATATTATCGAATTGTAAACATGTACTGAAGGAGTGTGGAGGAATTGATTGGACAACACACTGACACAGTTACAGAAGTATTGTAATGTAGAAAGAATTGAAAGTACATAATTGTATTTGCATAGTCGTTTATTCAAGTTTTTTTTAATATTTGTTTTCATGACATTTGTAGTTCATAATTGTAACATTTTTCAGTGAAAATTGAGAGGTGCTCCATGGACCAATTAATCATCTTCCTTACTTTAAGAAAGGTGTATATTATGTAGGAATTAAATTGTACAGAAAGCTCCAGTATGAATTAATTGAAAGTTTATCCATGAACAGAGAGAAATTTTAATTAGCATTCTGTAGCCACTGGCAGCTTGTTAATTTTGTGTGGAATTGCAATACTCATTGTGGGATAATTGTAAGGAATTTCTTGTTCATGTAAAATCAGCTGCATCACTTTTAATGTGCCTGATTATTGTGTTTATACACCGAATCATTCCACACTTAAATAATCAGGATTGATGGAATGCATATATTCCAGTGATAGTGGAACCCCTATTTAAGATTTCTTTTGGAAGAAATGAATCTGAATAACATACTGAGAAAATGTATGTGGAAGAAATTTAACAGCGATATTGACTTTGGTATGGTTGAAATAGAATGTTAAATGAAGGGAAACTTTATATTTGGGAGTGTTAAAAGGGGATTTTATTGAACCTTTCAACTCGCTTCCTTCTATACTTAACCTTTCTTTTTTAACTGTACCACACTCAGGGGGAGTATTTAAATGGTAGTGTAGTTCTCCGTTCACGCTGTTCATAATTTCCAGTATATTGTGAACTACATAAGAGAACTGCATTTTTTTTTCCAAAGTTGGTTTCCATGGAAACGAGTTTATAAAGCCATTGCCTAACGAAGACATCTCCTGTAGCTCCACAGTTCTAGCTTTGAGCATATGTGTCAGATATTTTTAAGATGCTGTAGTGTACTAGTTCACATACAGGCACTGTAGCAGCATATACTATTACAAGGTTAAGGAAGTAATTCAGATGAATTTGAATCTGTCCTTTGGTTTTTAGAAAAACTGCAGATATTCTAATTTTTAGGTTCTGATATGTTCGTTTCATGTTACTAACATTCAGAATGTTGGTAGTTATTCATCAAGTATTTTGAGTTTAGTACTTATGACTCTAGTTAACCTTTAACGTATGGACTTTTAAATTGCCGGCAGCTCCCTACAGCCGGAATTTAAATGGCCCTAAATCTTTAACATTGCAAACTTTCAGAAAAAAATGCATATTTTCCGTTCCATGCAACATCGGAATATGAACTAAAAAGAACCTGAAAGAAAATAAAATTTTCTACATATATACAAAAGGGCAAGTTTTACAAATGAAAATCAACTGTGAGTATTTTGTCATGAAATGCAAAATATAATCATTATTATATTACCTGTTGTTTTTCTTCAACCTTGAATCATGGTGGTGATGTAAATATGACGACACTATATACAATAATATTTGATTCGGACTGTACACGGTTTGGACTGCATCGCTTCACAGTTTACACTCTGATGCATGTGCCATTTCTCGAAGCAGCCCATCACACAGCGTGACATCACACTCGACAGCGGTAAAGCGTGCTCCCGCTTTTCTTGTTTATAGAACAAACGTCTTTGTTTCCCTTTAGCTGGTCAGTGTTTTGAATGTTTCACCTCCAGTCGACTCAGTTGGGCCCCAGATGAACTTGGCCTCCCTCGAAAAACACCACTGACCGTGATATTCGCCTCATGTGATTGAAGAATCAAATCACGCACCAAAATTTCGCGGAAATTTTTGTGCGTCATTTTTCCATCACATGACTTGTGTAACAGATATTCATTGAGAACAGACATGTCTAGTAGGTGGAAGAATACTCGCAAAATTGTGATGCAAAGTAATTGCAATAGCAGTCGTAAAGTGCCAGTCCGCCACTGATACCGAAAGTCACAGTGACGAAGAGGTCTTTACACACAAAGTAACACTGGCTCAGTGGGTTTATACCACTTCCGAGATACACAATAAAAATGATATAAAAGAAATATAGGAGTCGTATACTGACTTCCTAACTTTTAACAAAATATAGAAAATCCGCCACTGACGTCCCAACTGAGAATTCAACACTGCAAACCAATCCCTGAATGAGCCACACTTCCTTGAAAGCTCTGGTAGCACTGCTATGAAAGTGCTTACGAATATTTCCTCCTCTAACTTCTCAAAACAAAGCTGACCTCTATTGGCTCACCAGGTCATAAACAGTCATATCTAAACGTAAATAGTTTTGAAACCAGTACCCTGATAAACGATTTCATTGTTCAGAGCTAACAAATAAACGTCTGAGATGAAGTTCATGAATTTGTTTGGGTTTCAAATCCAAGGTCAAACTGCCAGCACTCACAAAGGAAGCACGTGGCTTGGCCCTAAAAATTATAACATTCGGCCGGCTCGGCTTGCTACTTGATGCGAATAATTATAACATTCGGCCGTTAAAGGTTAAGTAACTTTGCAACACAATGTTTCAGGTCGTGTGCGATTGCTTCTGTCTGAGGGACACTCATGCTACAGACCACGTCGAGATGGAGAAAGAAAGCGCAAGTCAGTGCGTGGATGCATTGTAGATTCCAATCTTAGTGTTTTGGCCTTGGTTATTGTGAAGAAAGGAGAACAGGTTTGTCTTCTATGTATAACAGTTTTTATTTATAAGTCGAACAAACCTCATAGTTTGTATCAGCTTGTACAGTAGCTGTGTGTTTGAAGGTATGTGACAGTGTAGAACAATTTGACTGATGTCCCATGTGTCTCTCAGTGAAGGAAACTAAAACATGATTTAGAAAAATGGGACTCCTGGGCAGTAAAAAAAATATGTCATTGTGTTGTGGCATTATAAACATGGTGGCTGTGTGAAATAATATATAGCTTCTTTGATGTTGGTAACTACTAGGTTATTGGAGTTAGGCATGTGAATTTTTGTGTGAAGACAGATCATAGATGTGCCTTCTTCAGCAGCTTATGAGAACTCGTGGCAACTTTGTATTTTGTTATGAGAGATGCCTTAATAGGCTTTGGGAGGTTCCTAGCAGTTGTAGCCTTCAGCCTGGCCCCTGATCTCAGCCTGTAATTGTTAGTGGCCCTGATGAGCCTTTAACCAGTCTCTTAGTGTACACGTAAATGAGTGGACCTCCCTCCAGCCTGAAAGACCACAGGTGCACATGAACACAGTCACATGAACACCCTTCCCAGTTCATCAGGGATTTGGACCTAGCCATCTTTGGTTACTTTATCTTCAGGGTGATTTTCCTTGAAGATAGCTATCATAATGTTGGTCAGTGCCTCCTTGTATGTCCATGGACCTTTTTGGAGGTCTAACCCTTTCCATAGGGGTACTGTCCTCAGACCTTGGCCTCTTAGAGGTCCTGGTCGAGATTTCTCCCTGCTTGGGTATGCCTGCGTTTCCTTGTTGCTGAGTGTCCCCGGTTCGTGCTTGGCTTGCCCTTGCCTTTAGCTTCCACCTAGCACATCCAGATAGTTTTGTCCTGGCTAGGTGGAGCCTGCCTACTCCTGAGGCTCATTGTCTCAGACACACTCCTTCTGCAGGTGTGCTAGAACTGCTGTCTCCCTGCAGTGGTGTGTTAGAGCTGCTGGCTCCCAAGAGAATGACCCTTGATGTTGCCTTAGGCAGGTTTCTCACTAGTGGTTTGTCCTTGCCTCTGACTGAAATCTTGACAGCAGGTTCACTGGTTGCATCAGTGCCCTTGACGGTGCACTTGAGCTCCTGGCCCCCCTGCTGAAGTATTTCTTGTAAAGATCTTGGAAAGGAGTCCTTTTTTAAGTCCTGTGGACCTGGCCTTTTTAGATAGCCATTTATAGTCTTTGCATATTGGAGAATCAAAAAGGTCAGTGCCCACAGCGTCCCATATGGGTGGAAGGCATAAGTACAAGGGGGTGCTGCGCGGTACCCCAAGGGGATCAGTGATGACACTGGCTAGATTCCACCCCAGTGTTATGCAGCCCTTGGCACAATGCCTCACACTTTGGCTTAGGTGGATCATTGCCCTGTTGACCATCTTTTTAGATGTTACCCCCGCTTCGTAATGAGGATGCCAGGGTTGGCTTTTGATATGTAACAGTTTGCTTGTATTTGCTCCCACCACAGTGATCATCCATGTTGAACTTAACTGGTGTCAGTATGGTATTTTGAACTGTGGAGACTAGATATCTGGTGACTTACCACATTGTATTTCGTTTTACAAATACAGTGTTATTAATTCCAGAAACAGTGTTTGGCACCGTGCTAAACTTTTTATGTAAATGTTTCCAGTCTGGGTCCCTGAACAACCAAACCACTCCATCTACATCAGTTTCTTCCTATATATCTTTTCTGTCCCATTCTCATCTTGATTCCAGTCTTCCTCAAATGAATTTTATTTTAGTTTCATTTTTAAAAGCATGTCCAGGCCATCATGTTCTCATATTTTAATGTTCCTTTAAATTCTGCATTTTTTGGTGGTGGGCCCCTTGTTCTCTCCCCCATCTTGGTTTTTCCTTATGTTCTTGAAACACTTAATGACTACTCTTATTTGTTTCTCCCTTGGTCCATGTGTCTATTAAAATGGAAGTTTACGTATGCCTCTTCTTTCACAGTTTTACAGGTTACTAACATATCTATAATTGTATTATCAGAATTAAAACAATTTTTTCTCTAAAAATTTTGAACTTTTTGACAAGTTGCTTTGGGTTAGGTTATGTTAATTTACTTTGCGTGGTATTGGGTCCAGTAGCTTAAAAATAAAGGGCAGATTTTGTTAGGTATTGCGATAGTAGATGTGGATGCATGCTGAATATGCTTATATTTAGTTATAATATTGTAAAGTTTTTGATTTTGTAAGCGTTTTATCAAAAGTTAGGCCTTGAAATATTTGTATGCAATTGTAGGATATTCCTGGCTTGACTGACAACACTATACCTCGACGCCTAGGTCCAAAGCGAGCATCCAAAATCAGGAAATTGTTCAACTTAGGGAAGGAGGATGATGTAAGACAGTATGTGGTCAAGCGTCCTTTGCCCTTGAAGGAGGGCAAAACTAAACAGCGTAAGAAGGCTCCGAAGATCCAGCGTCTTATTACACCAGTTACGCTCCAGGTAAGTTTGTGTTTTGTAATCATTTTTACATTTGATCTCCTTTGAGATCAGTATATGAATGGTGAAGTTTTCCCTGTGATTAGTTGATTTAAGACGTATGGAGAGATCCAGATACAATGAATGTCAGCAACAGATCGAGGTGGGTGGTCACCTTGGCCGACTTTTACAATCCCCCCCCAGGAATGTCCTCAGTACCCATTGGATAGTGTCTGTGTGGGCCACAGAACCTGTCTGGATTCTGTGAAGAAGAAATATCTCTTGCTGCTGCTAGGAATCAAAGTCTTTGGTTCCTTGGTCAACTTGTTGATCTGCAGACTGAGTTATAGGTCCCAGGATCAAAATGGAGGATAACTTGATGTGTGTATATGATAGAGCTGTACAAGTGTATTCCACTGTGAAGGACGTGATTTTAATGCTTTCTGGCTGAGCAGCATAGCATGTTTGCTAGGTGTGTTATAATAGGAACTCATGCATGTTTAGGCAGTAACATAATGGCTATTTAGAATAATTTGTGAGCACTAACTAATCAACCAACCCTGTGGCTTTTAGTCTGCAAGTGAACTCTACTAACTGAGCAACCAACACTTGTCAGCAAAGTTAGTGCCAACTTTAGCAGATAGAGAGTGTTGCATGGTCAGCGCAACGGATTCTCATGGCTGTTAATCTCGGTTTTCTAGAATGGCATTCTCGTTAATTATGGAATCATCTGAACAGAGTATATGTAATTGATTCTATGCATTCCAGTAGTACAACAATTTTATCATCAGACATAGTGATGTCAGTCATATCAGTACAGTTACTAATAGTCTCAAACAGGTTAAACATTTTCAGGCAAACATTCTAAAGGCTATGAAGAAAAGCATTTTCTGCAGACTTTGAAGTCATAACTAATATGTTCATTTCTTAATATAGCAACCCCTGCCAACCATGGATTTCACGTATCCATGGTTTAATATTGGGAGCCAGGATAGTGCATTCGGTATAGGAACTGCCTATGGACTGGACAACTGAGGGGTCGGAGTTCAAGTCCCGGTAGTTGGCAAGAATTTTCACTTCTCCACAGGGTGTGGTATCCACCCAACCTCCTATCCAGTGGGTACCAGGGGCTCTTTCCCTGGGGAGGGGGAGGGGGCATAAAGCGGCCGAGGCATGAAGCTGACCACTCACCTCCAACTATTGCTGAGATCAAGAAAACATGGATCTATACATCCACTCTCCCATATGTCTTCATGGCGTAGTGCTTGATTAGTTAAGCACAGGGATAACTTTACGTTTTATAGTTTATTATTACATACACTTAATGCATCCACAACCTAGCACTGTCACATCTTGGGAGAATATAAATAATACACTGAAATAAAAGACTTTTTGCACATTCATGACCTGTTGTATATTTTTATGCAGTGTGGCAACACATGTTTGTACGTGTCAGTGCTCATCAGTTCACTACTGTGGAAACTTTAAACTGAGGGCTGCTTTTGAATAAGTGTTCATTTGCTTCCATTCGCCCACAGTATGACACAACAGGTTTGTATGTGTCAGTACTCAGAAGTTGATTACTTTGAAATGTCATACACCTGATTTTGGAAACAGAGGCTTTCATATTTTGAACTTAAACTGGAAAATGCTTACATGCTGTTTCCATCTTCAGGAGGAGGGTACTTAGTAACTACTCACCAGACTACACAGTGCCACAACCCATGTGACACAGTCACCAGCTTCACTTAGATTCTGAAGAGTTGTGATGATGGTGCATAACACAATTCATTTTCACTGCCATGAAAATCTCAAATCACATTAGAGGTGAAGTGTTTGAAAATATCATGTAACAGTTGCTTTTATGTGAGTGCTACTTTATTATAGCGCAAGAGACATCGTCTCGCCTTGAAGAAACGTCGTATAGCAAAACGCAAAGAACAAGCTGCAGACTATGCAAAACTGTTGGCTCAGCGCCAGAAAGAAGCGAAGGTGCGTCGCCAGGAAGAAATTAAACGGCGACGCTCTGCTTCATTGAGGGACTCAAAATCATCCAGCCAGAGTGCACCTCAGAAATCATAAATATTGTTTTAAGAATGAAAAGTGAGAAATAAAGTGTCAGTTTGAGTTCAGTTTCATTTGTATTATATGTATGTAGCTCTAAAAGTCTTTTTTTCATATCACCTTTCTACATCCTACTTGACACCATAATGCGTTGCAGATTTGGATAGGTGTGAAACATAGAAAATGGGTGGATTATGGATTAAAACCTCAATAATGAAAAATTTATTGGTATTTCAAGTTAACGCACGTTAAGATTTCTTCAGGATGGCCCATTATAAAAACAAATATGACATAACTCATCACACATTTATGCATACAGACCTGGATTCTTTTTGCTGCATTCCAGAAGTATCATGGATATTAGTTTGAAATTTGTGCACTTTGTAATTCTCTGATATGACACTATTTTTGTTGTCACAAATGTGTACATAAACTTCATATTTTCTCAGGTGAGTATGACGTTCAGTGGTTGCAACTTGAGTCTTCAACAGTTACTATTTTGTATGTGTAAAGTGGTGTTTTTACAACCAGTTTATGAAAAGATTAAAGCTGGCAGAACTTGTATGAGTCCCTTTGCTGAAACATTGTGCAAAGACTTGAACCAGGCTAGTCAGCTGTTTCACAAATACAGATTCTAGTTACAATAAATTCATATATAACCTCGAAGGTTCACTCTGTCCCTCTTTGCAGTAGTTGACTTATTTCATATGTAAAATTGTGGGCATTTGTAATCTACCTTCAGGTCAGATTTNTATAGTGTGATCAGCTTGAGTGAATGGTTTTGGGAAGAACTTCACAAATACAGATTCTAGTTACAATAAATCATATATAACCTCGAAGGTTCACTCTGTCCCTCTTTGCAGTAGTTGACTTATTTCATATGTAAAATTGTGGGCATTTGTAATCTACCTTCAGATCAGATTTCATGTTAGGAAAATTGGTTCAAATGTTGAAAGGGGAGATCCCAATTAATTTTGCTTAACCCCTTGAGCGTGACTTTTAGCGGAGCCATTTAAATCCCTAAGCGTGTGCGACGCACCGTCTGCGTCCACTCAAAGCCGTGCTGTAAGCGTGCGCGCCGCATATGTTGCGTCCAAACTTTTCACTAAGAATTCTTAACGCCTACGCTCTGATGTGTGTACTTCCAGTGAATGTATATGTCAGCTAACACTGACTTCTTTCATTCCTCGCTATCTGTTTGTGTGTGGTATTTTTTTTTACTCGCTTTGCTTGGGACAAAGCATCTGGTGTCTGCTGCTAAAGAGTTGTTCCAACTCACACTCCGACTTGCTTACAGAGAGATAATTTGTTAGCTAACTTTCATTGAGTGCAATGTGTGTGTGTATTTTTTTATTACTGGCTAGGCTTACGGGCGACGAAGCTGTGTCTGATTTACGATGTTACGAACCTAGGTGTCGAAGTTGCCTGACGCCTGTGTCAACATTTATGAATCTGTTATTCCTTTTCTGCTTCGCAACACCCTCTTATCGGAGCAACATGGCATTTGGTCACGTAACTTCTCTGGCGGGACAGTTTCTTGCCCCTGACGCTAATAAAATAGAGCTTTCAAAAGTGGGTTCCCACAACTTCGAATGAAATTAGGATATTCCTAGGTTTTCTTATGCTGATGGGAATAATTCAGAGACCAAACCTCAGGATGTATTTTAGTAGGAAACATGTTAGAAACACCATTTTTTCCCAATGTAATGAGTGAAGAAAGGTTTTCATTGCTGACCAGATTTCTCCATTTTGTAGATAACACCAATAAGGAAATTGCAAAAAGAGATCCTAAATTGTACAAAATTCTTCCGGTAAGTGAATATTTGAAAAATAAGTTCCAGAAAGTGTACATACGGG
>NW_019721523.1:1689923-1699053 GCF_002891405.2 Cryptotermes secundus
ACCATGTGACATCCTCTATTCGTAAAAATTGGCACTAACTTCACCAACAAGCGGTGATTGCTCAGTCAGCATAGTTCACTTGCAGACTACAGGCCATGGAGTTTTTTTTTGGTTTAGAACAGATAACTTACGTTCATTTTAAATGAATCACAGATATTCTGCTTAGATTTTGAAGAAGTAGTGCAATGTCTGTCCTGCCTGAATGTTCAAGTGTCGGGCAAGGTGATCTGTTACAATGCTACACGACACAGAGGCAATAATAGATGTTGCATACAAGAAACCAAGAACTTCTTGACCATAACATGTATAGATGTTATATACAGTAAGTTTGTTGCTGGGAATTCTCAAGATCTGTGCTAACTAATTCAGTCACTAAGTATACTAAAGTATTCTGAAAATAAAACGTTGCTCATACCAGAGTCTGCCATTTGACATGCATTTGTTCATATTGCGACATGAGAGCAAGAAGAGACAGCAATCACTAGCTAATGGCAAGCTAAACATGTTTCCTCAGCAGTGAATTAACATGCGATAGAGTACTCTTGGATGTGGAGTTTCTGTAGTTCATGCTGAGGGTATATACATAATTACAATTCTAACAGCGATTACAGGATAGATGCACAAAGCCTGAAACCTCCCATAGATGTCAGACAGTAAAATGTGGACATGAGTTACATAGGACTCAGAACCAAGAATCAATGCTGGCAAGGGCCAGCAGCAATTTAGCAGCTTCATCAGTTTGTACAAACAAGATAAATCCCCTTCAAATCGAACTGTATTGCTGTGATTGACTTTGTTACCTGATGTTAGTCAAATGTGCATACCAAATTTAATGAGAATCGGTTCAAAATTAAAAGGGTGGGATATCATTGTAATATCACCTACAATTTGTAGACAAAAAGAGGGACAAGATTACATTAAAGTTATGACAGCTTCAAAGTGAAAGCCAAATACTCAGGTTATGTAATTTGGTGATTATAGAATTGTTCCATACATAATGTTGCATGTGTTTTGAAAATAAAATTCCAAAGAACCAGCTATTAGTTTCTTTGTGTCTGTGTGCATGTTCATTCATCCAAAAGTTTTTGTTACAATGTTAGCATTTAGTCAATTTTATGGATGTAAATAAACTTTCTTCATGCATGTTTTGAGCCTTTTCATAAAACTCTGTATGCTTGGCATGAGTTATATTACCACGTTTCACTTGCTTTACTGATTTTAGGGTTACTTTACTTCATGGGTCTGACTGAATTATGTGTCTCAAGTCCTTTGACGGATTTTGATTGAACTATACTAATGGTACTTTATGTTCTGTGAATATTACTACCGAATGTGAGTTTTGTTCACTTTAATTCACTGTAAGGCCCACATTACACATAGGTATGGGAGAATTTTTGTGTACCTTTTACCATTCACCTATGAGAAAAGCGTCTTCAGTAAAAGTTATCTGGTCCATAAAATAACGTAAAACTTGAGTTACAGAGAATCACTAATTTAATGCTGCCTACTGTGGGGACACCATCAGAAGCACTGTGTAACATCCAGCTATGTCACTACCATCTAGCTGATGCCTACTCAATTTTACAATGCATTGCAGTTGTGTAGATAAGACACCTGTACAACTGAAAACACCTTTTTGTTGCCACCAAAAATGTGCATATGTTTATTAGTGTACCCATAGGAGCTTCAGTCTGAGCTTCAAATAAAATGGGGGATACATGGGACCAGTAAGAACCAAAACAAAATGTTACATTAGTTTGATGTTTTGGAGCAGTCCTAACATCTGCACACCGACTGCAGATACACATAACATATACTTATTTAAAATCATATGGTTTTTAAAGTATGCCCTCCTGAAATGAGATTTAGGAATTTAACTTGACAATACTAAGCACGAGGAGCTTCATAACGTGTACTCTTCGTCATGTATAATTAGAATGATCAAGTCAAGGAATATGAGATGGGCAAGGCATATAGCACAAATGTGGGAGAAAAGGAATGCATATAGGATATTGATGGGAAAGCAAGAAGGAAAAAGACCACTAGGAAGATCAAAACATAGGGGAGTGGACACTATTAAAATATATCTTAGAGAGTTAGGTTGGGATGGTATGGACTGGATGGATATATCTCAAGACAGGGACCAGTGGAGGGCTCTTGTGAACACAGTAATGAGCCTTATGGAACCTTCGAGTTCCATAAAATTCTGAGTAGCTGCACAACTGACGGCTTCATAAAGTTAGGTTAGTTATACAGGAAGATCGAAAAGTCGCACACATCAAACTAAAAGTTGTTATAAATTGTATTGCAGTTGATATAATTAATCTCCTACCGAGAGATGGTACTGTAGGAGTGCTAACAATGAGTAGAAACGCCATCTGTCATGTATTGGTCATATGGCGTCTGCAGTATAGCTTTGTTTACTGCGTGACAGACATGTCGTTTTCCCAAGAATGAGTTTTCATTGTGGAACATTATTTTGCCAGTTGTTCTTATGCATGTGTCGCAGACGAGTTTCGTTGGAAATATCTGGATTCTGTAGTTCCTAACAATTCGACAATAATGAGAAAAATCAACCGATTTCAGGAATGTGGATCAGTTTCAGATAGTAAGAGATCCGGGAGACCGGCCATTTTGACTGAGGCTAAACTGGCTGACGTGGAGAAAATGTTGCAGCATTCCCCTTCAAAAAGCCTGAGGAGACTATCAGCGCAATCAGGGATTTTATACGGAAGCACTCAGAAAGTGATGAAGTTACACCTTTGTGCATATCGTGTTTGCTCTGTGCAGGAACTGAAGGACCTGGATAAAGAAAAATGCTTCGTATACTGTAGATGGTTACAGACACTTTTTGGCAACCATGGAATTGAAGAGTTTGATCAGGTTTTCTTCACTGACGAAGTGTGGTTTCACCTTAGTGGCTACATGAACAGGCAAAACAATAGGATTTGGTCATCTGAAAATCCACACGTGTTACATGAAAAGCCCTTGCACTGTCAGAAAATTGGAGTGTGATGTACTGTATCATGTCCTTGAACAGTGAACAGTCCAGTGTACCAAGACATCATTACACAGTTCACTGTGCTTCTTGAAGATGATGAACGTGAGTGTTTGTTGCAGCAAGACAGTGCCACGTGTCACATATCTAATGAAACCATGCAGTTTTTTTTGCGAGTTTTTCGGTGACCATCTCATTTCGAAAGGATTGTGGCCCCTGCGTTCGCCCAATTTGTGACCTGCAGAATTTTTCCTTTGGGGGGGTACCTCAAAGGAATTGACTATAAAAACAATCTGCATACAATGGATGACCTAAAGAGGAACATTATGACAGCGATTAACAGCATCAGTTTACAGGTGCTCCTCAAAGTGGCCTCAAACATGGTAAAAAGAGCTCCCACATGCATTGCTGAACAGGGAAGCCATTTTGAGCATATGTTGTAAAGACATAATTTGATTTTGCATTTCTAAGCTTTAAGGTTATGAACAATAATAGTCAAGTACTGTATGTCTTGTAGTTTGCGCATTAAACCAGCAAAATACTATAATTGCTTAGTGTGAAGTGCGCGACTTCTCGATATCCCTGTACTAAGCATGCAATGAGTGTAACCTACATTTATAATGTACAACTGAATACACTAAGTTCATCAGATATTTCTTTAATTGGTTTTAGAAATACACTGATCACAGCTCATTGTTTATTACATGTAACACAAACAGTAAGCAATACATTAATTACACTTCCCTTGTGATCAAATGTTTCACATGTATCAGACCATTGCTGAAATTATTTAGTATTTGATTTTATATACAGTAATGTTTGACTGGTAAATATCTGCATAAATTACTAGACTATTATATTATGCATAATTAATTAAGAAATCAAATAAAGAACACCAGTGGACATCTCCAAATTCCATTATAATCAACGTACCCAACAACATTTACAGCAAACTATGGACTGACTGGTGCTTAAATTATATTACACCTGCTTCATGTAACAGACAAGGTGACTAAATATCTCAACTTACAAAAGTGTACTGTATATACTGTGTGGTACCTACTTGCACTGCTACATTAGAGAAATCCACGTTAACTGCCTGTAGAAAATAGCACTCCTGGAAGGAACAATATTGGTTTAATTTATTAGAAGATAGTTGGAGAGACAGAAGAATAAAGTGGTTACTACTCTTTACAGTACTGCATATCTATCAGTCTTTAAACTGAAAATTAATAGTACAGAAGAATACAATTGACTCAAGGCTTAAAAACTGTTATCAAGTAAAAATTTAATAAATTCCTTACATAAGTAGGACTCTTTTAAATTCTCAAGTGCTACTGTTCACCAACTATTCTGGGCACAAAATGCCTTTGCATTTTATTTTTTTGTGATGATTTATTATTTTGTCTCAATATGCAAACTCAGTTACTGGTACCCATTCCAGTATATCAAATTTAGAGCTTGTTTCCCAGACAGTTTTAGGGGGACCTGTGTTTTCCAAACCCTAAACAACTCTCCTCAGATATGACACATAAGAAGTGCATTTGTTAATAATCTTTCCAGTACAGACAATACAGCTGCCCCCTAAAAACTTATGCACAACCACGATCTGTCGTCTTCATGCATGAATTTCAAAACAGTGTTAGATATCAACACTATATGAGAAATTGGGAAGAATGTAATGAAAGAATGACCTTGGAAAGTCACATACCATTCAGATATAAAAGTGAGGAGGAAGGACACTTAGGAAGACCTCCTCCAAAAAAAGATTCTCATGAAAGGCAAACCAGACTTCATACTGGAAGGAACGGTGATGCCCTTTAAGTCACCTGGTGATAGATGTGCAACTACTTAAAGAGGACATATTGATTTTCCATACAATGAATACATATGTCTGGAAAACAGAGCGTTCCACACTATGGCAAAAACTACAACTAAATCAGATATAAACATTCTGCATGTAACCATGCACTGTAGGAATTAACAATCAAAATTCTTCCTATTTGTGAAAGGATAATGTTAAATTTTCTCTGTCAAGACTTCGTGGACATGTGACATTCATTGTGCCACATTTATTTGAAAGCCCTTATTTGGGAGATTTAATCACTGTCCTACACCTTCCAAGACAGTCATTCCAACTGATCTGAGGTAGCCACATACAGCTACAGCTGAATTCCCAAATATCTGATAGAAGGCAAGTATTACAACAGCATGGTGTCAAATGCATATTAACTTTGCACACATTATCTTGCTGAAATACTGGTAGTCTGCAGAACATTCAAAGTCATATGACTGCTATGACATTTAGTTCAAGAAATGATCAAGTGTTCAATTCATGAAGTGCTTACATGAATGTATGCATAATTACAGTACAGTTATATATTTTGCAGCAAAGAGCTCAGTAACGACTTGAAGACATTTGGGCACGGATAGTGGCAGCTGCTGCATTTGTAGCTGCAGTCTGGACGTGTTCATTGCGCAAAAATTCAGTCGTAAACTCCTGCTGGGCTTTAGCAAAGCTCGCTCCTGTACTACGATATATACGATGAATCTATTGTGAAGTAAAAGGAATACAAAAAATGTGAGCAGCATAATTAACATATACATATAAACTGTTATACACCATTAAAAAAAATGCCATAAATTTAACACCATGTATGGGACATATGTCACACTGAAGTGTTTAGATGATGGTACCCCAGAATCTGTCCACTGATAATGACAAAATTCACAGTTCTTAAAATGATGTTCAAAAGTAAGATAAAATATTTGGCTGCGCCATAGCTCAAGTGGTTAGTCACTGGCTTTCCACTGCAGCGGCCCAGGTTCTATCCCGGGTCTGGTCAGGTGGGATTTGTGGTGGACAAACTGGCGCTGGGGCAGGTTTTCTCCTAGTACTTCAGTTTCCCCTGCCAATCTTCAATCCACCAAATTCTCAATCATCATAATCATCCAGGGCAGGTACAATAGGCCAATCAGTGGCTGCTGTGCTGAGTGGACCCAGTTGGACTCCACCCTCCACTAAGCAAAAATTAACACTTTGCGGACCAGACGCATGATATGATGCTTTTCGCTTTTACACATGGCTGACCAATCGCATGATATCATGATTTTAGGACACGTTAGGTTGTAACACACTATGCCTTGCTCTGGCGCCATGCAACTGCAATGAACAGTGCATAATAAATCTTCGGAATGTATGCTAGGTATTCAGTCACTTGACCTGACTAGCTAGGGTCCCTACTCCAAAAGAAAATAAACTTTGCCCCTTCCAGCTGTTTATGTACCAGGCAGGAAGTTAGTAGAGGGGAATATGTTCAAAGACAAAAGCGGTTGAAGGCAAAGCAATCTCTCTGATGGCTATCTGATGGGCCTTGTGGAGGAGTAGTGATTAGGGACTCAGTGGAAGTGACAGGGGTCAACAAAGAATTGTGGCCAGAGATAATAAAAGTGAAAGTTGCCTTGTGGCTTATAAATTGTGCCATTCTCACTTCATTTTTGGTTTACAAAAATCTAAACCCAGATTCAAAATTGAAATACAAAGCATTTCTGATGAATGTGGCAAAGGCTTGGGCTACAGACCAGGTGGTGGCGGCAGAACCAGAGTCAGACAGACTTAGCGCAGCCTAGCCCATCAACTTCCACCCCACGCAGGACACCCCTGGGCGAATGTCAGGTGATATGTGGAAACATACCCTCCTGAAAATTGTGAAGACTGAACATTCCAAGGGGAAGCATCCTTCTAGGCAAAGCCATGTTTGCGCAGTTCACAAAAAAGGGCTGACTGTCTACATTTGCAACTGTGTAATGCCACTTCACAAAGGGGAATGTTTCCAGAAATATCACACTCTCAAGCACTTCTAGGAGCATTGGTAAGTGTTCTCCAAAAATTTTAGTTCATAAAATTAATTAGGAGATTTTATATTAATTTTTAAAGTGAACAGTGCACAAGTTAGGGTAGTAGGTATAAAAATGCCGGTCCCCAGGGTGATTTAAATATTTAAATTGCCGGTCCACAAAGCGTTAAGATAAAATATTTATCTCTCAATTGTGGTCATGGTACTAATACAGGAATAGGCAAAAACATACCAGGAAGTGGAAAACACTATTAAAAGAAACCTCTGAATATTCAGATGAAACTACTTCTCAATTACAATACACAAATACTAGGTGAACTAATGGGACATAAAAAGCATTAATACAGATCCCATATCAGTTATATTTAATTTCAGAGAAAGTCACTCCTAGGTCTGAAAATACAACTTAGAATGAAATCATATAGCTGAAAGAGCAATGATTAGCATATTTTCTTTTTATTATAAACGGTGATTTCATTCAAGTGTACAGTATTCAGACAGTAATGCCAATTCTGCCTCTAAAAAGGGGGACAGAAACATGTAACAACTACAGAAACATTCCTATGCAGTCTATAGTATCAGCATGGTAAGACACCACTGAATCTGTATAAAACAGAGAACGAGAGTCCTTTAAAGACCCTACACTCTTGAATGGTAGTGAAATACATTTTCCCCCAGTCAGGCCCTGTTTTGAAATGAAACGTAAGTAATAAGAAGAAATAACAAAAGATCAGAAACAGCATACATTATATTTCTTACATCACTACTGAAAGTAACTTTAAGGCTGGGGCCACACGAGCGCACAAAATGCGTCTGTTGTAGAAATAAACAAGAGAGGCGAATGCTACGCTTTCTTCTGGCTCCATTGCAGACAAAAAACTATGCACCGCATTCTGCAACTGTGTGGTGTCCTCAGCAATGTCCGTCATAAAGTACGTTCGTTGCAACGGACGTACTTCGTGCGCTCGCGTGGCCCCAGCCTAACAGTATAAAACACCACCACCAGGAGGAGGAAGAAGACAATTATTATTATTATATTTCAAAAACACAGAACTCCTGCATATTGTCACAGGAATGCAGTGCAGTGTGATTGTGTTGCAGTTAAGCAACATTAAGTGCAGTGCAGCGCAGTCAAGAGAAAAGATAAGTGTATTATTGTGACAACTGATGTTCCTGTGAAGGAATGAGCAGGCAAAGAGCTGATTTCAAGAATATAAGTGGTTACAGATGTTGGACCAGTAATGGTTCCATAAATTGATACTCATCAAAATATGTATGTAAAGACCAACTGACCTTCTGACCCTCACAATGGCCTTCAAAGCACCCAGTCCCTAAGAAAGAAAACTCACAAGATAACGCAGAGGCACCATCTTGGTCTTTCCAAATTAAATCCCCCATTTAGGTAACCCAGTGTCTTCTAAGCAAGCAAGTAATACACGGCAGAAAATGTTCCCAAAGAAGCCATGTCAAATTAAAATATATACCCACTAAGAATTGTATGAAAGTATGGATGCCAGCAGGAAGGGCAAGTTTGTGAGCATCTTTTTTTCTTAATTTTCTACATCACTCTCAAAAGAAATTCTGTCAGTGTTGATGTATGAAGGACTTGGCTTACTTAAGAATGCATTTTCAATTCAGACTTCATGGAGTATCACATGATAAGATCTGTGAATAAAGAACTGAGGTCCAACTAAATATCCTATTTCACAAGAAGTCCATCATAACAAAGAAATGTTACAATAACATTATTAATGAAGCTTAAAGATGTTAAATATGGGGCAACATATTGAAACACTGTACAGATAAATTTCTAAATCATGATAAGACACATATCACTTTGAAGAGACAGTGATAACACAGGGAGATAGTGGTATCAGTGTCAGTTTCACTATCAAATACTCAATAACAATCTGTACAAGTGGAGGTTGCTGTCAGCTTCACATTTCAGTACACTGTCACACTGTGCAAGATAAAATTCAAAGTCTTCTTGAGAGGAAATGTACATTTCTTGCTTCCACACACCCTTTGGGTGGGGTCATGATGAATATATTCTTAAGGTTAATGAAATGCCAATTAAACATGATGTAAGCATGTAAAGAAATCTGTTTTTAAGACTGAAATATTAAGGTTATCACACATGTTCATGCATGTCTTTGTGTCTATCCCATAAACAACTTGAATCACCAATTTTGCATAAAACACATGTCAAAGAGCAATGCCACCTTCACTTCCCTATCATCAACCCTATACAATACAGACTTTTGAGGGGGGGGGG
>NW_019721523.1:1699077-1705538 GCF_002891405.2 Cryptotermes secundus
ATAAGGAATAACTCATACAATTTGAGAAATAACACCATCCTCCGCGCCATAGCTAAAGCGGTTAGTAGCAGTCTTCCCACCGCGGTGGCCCGGGTTCAATCCCGGGGTCTGGTCAAGTGGGATTTGTGGTGGACAAAGTGGCACTGGAGCAGGTTTCCTCTGAGTACTTCGGTTTCCCCTGCCAATCTTCATTCCACCAAATTCTCCATCATCATAATCACCTGGGGCAGGTACAATAGGCCAATCAGTGGCCGCCGTGCTGAGTGGACCCAGCTGGACTCCACCCTCCACTACCAAATTTTTCTTAACGGATCTTAAAAAATGAGGCACTTCTGTTAAAATTTCTACACAGAATGCACATTTGACAAATTTCAGCATCCATAATAGTGGTATAAAAAAGGGTAAATTGTCCCTGTGCTTAACTAATTAAGCACTATGCCTTGAAGACATGTGGGGGGTGGATGTATAAATCCACATTTTCTTGCCCTGGGCAACCTCCAGTTGGAGGTGAGTGGTCTGCTTCACCCCCAGGGAAAGATCCCTCAGTACCCCTTGGACAGGTGGTTGGTTGGGCCCCAGAGCCAGTCTGGATGATGTAGAGAAGAGGAAATTCTTGACCCTGTTGGGACTCAAACTCTGACCCTTAGGTCATCAAGCCCATAGCCAGTCACTATACCAACTGCACTATCCCGGCTCCTTCTATAATAGTGGAAAGGTACATTTATTTGTACAACACTTCTAAGCATACGTTTTATTGCTGAGCTACTGAATTGCTAGGTAGTACATTTTGCTATGACATTACAGGGATGGAATTTGGTGAATGGGGAAATTCCTTGCATACACGTAGTGTTCCAAATATAAGTACACTCCTTTTAAGGGCACATTTTTTGTACAGGTACATGCCATACACCTGCCACACAATTTGTAATGTTTGCATCCTGTTGCGTGAGTATAACTAATAATACAAATTTCCACCATCAACCTAACTATGATTTATTAACTTTTGTTCCATTACATGTTTCAACCCTTACAGGGTCATCCTCAGTTGTTTTGATTTACATATTTTCATTACTGAATTGGAAAGCCTGTATATATACAGGTGTCCGGATGAAAGGTATCCAAAATAAAATTATTATATCTCAGAAAGAATTTATTATACACATTAATGGGTCACACCATTACAAAGGGAAACTATAAAAGTTTTTTCTACATATGTAACTTTCTCAATAAATTTAAATGTGGGCTCCCTTGGTGGCATGACAAATATCCATACTTGAAGCATGTTTGGTGTTGCCGTAGCCACAGCGTCCCTTATTCGGGCTTTCAGGTGAAGGTCGTTGATCTTAACCTGGTAGACAATGTTCTTCACATAACCCCACAAGAAAAAATCCACTGGGGTTAAATCTGGCGACCTAGGAGGCCAAGTGATTGGTCCACCTCTGCCAATTCATATCCCAGCCACCTCTCTGTCCAGGTGAATCCTAACATGGTGGCAAAAATGTGGCAGCGTACGCGCGTAAGCCAAGTTCTCCTTTCCAATGACATAAATTGAATATGTGTATGACAATCAGTTTGCGAGATACACATCTTATTTTGGATACCTTACATCCGGACACCCTATATTTACATACATAGACTTAAAATGACTACTTTCTATGTACACTTATATTCTAGCACCTAGATGTTGATTTAAATACAAGATATGTATGGAACTAAAAGCTGAAGATTAAAAGTTGATTTTAAATTAATTTAAAAGTGTTGTACGCTGTAGTAGACCACACACCTTTCCATCTGATTCTTCTATTATTGGTTAGATTCTCTTGTGTTAACCATTTCTTAAGCATAAATTTATCTTCCTTCTTATTTCCAGGAGGTTGATTATTACTGTTGTGTTGTCAAATTTATGTGGTATGCTCTGCTGCATAGTCTAATATACAGAAAAAGTATTCATTTTAAGTCTATGTATGTAATTATGTATACACACTTTACAATTCAATCATGAAAATGTGTAAATCAAAACACCTGAGGATGACCCTATAAGGGTCAAAACATGTAGTGGAACATAAGTTAATAAATTATAGTTGTGTTGACAGTGAAATCTGTATTATTACCTGCCACAGAAGTCTGCTGTTCCATCATGTGTGCAGCCGTTTGTCTAATGCTGGTACTAGTTTCAATGTACACAGCAACTCCCAATACTTCTCTCTGTGGAGAACCCAAAGGAAACTGCTCATAGCCCTTAATTTTGAAATATACGTGCATCGCTAGTTTCAGTACCTCAGTGCTCCATTTCCATTTCCACTGTATTTCCCCAGAAGTAATTGCATAATCACTGTACTCTGAAAACATGTACACTTCACAGCATGGTATGTTGCCTTTTTTTGTCTGCCAAGTTATGATACCTCTACAGATAATCTGCAAGTCATACTGCATGAAGTGAACATGTCATTCAAAGTACTATACAAAGAACAAGCATAAAGGTCAATGCAAATGTGAGCATCTCTCATACACACACTGCACTGATCCTGCTTTAGGACCAATGTGTACCCTGTGAAATTTGGAAAATTGTAGTGTCACAACTCAGCGAGTACGCATAACAAAAAAGTGCCACATGTATGAACACAGCCCTTGAAATGAACATATTTTTTGGAACACTCTTAAATATACGAGTAAAACATGGACCTCTACAAGTGATCCATCAAAACTCAGTCACTGATGACCAGGGTTCAATTCCAGGCATAGAAGAGGTTCTTATCTTTACCACTATACACAGAATTGCTGTGACCTACCCAAACTCCTATTCCTTGAATTCCAAGGACTCTTTTCTGTCCATGGATAAGACTGGCCAGAGACTACAGTTAACTATTAACTTCCATCTAGTCACAAGGTTTGAAATACATGGAGCTTTATCTCCATGCCCCATTCCCTATGGTGATAAACCATAATAAATAAATTTCCCATTTCTGTACATTTACCTTTGATAACAGGAGCAGATCCATACAAGCTGCTGCCCCAAAACACAATGCAATAATAAGTAAAATAATTCCCAGTGTAATTCCTCCAGCACTGCCATCAAAAGACTTAAGAGCAGTCAGCATTCCACTGAAAAAATAAATGCCAATTAAGCTTCAAACTTACCACTGTCACTGAAACATAGCTACATCATGATTTTCAGTGTACAATTACTAACCAGGTGCCTGATCCAGGAATTCCAATTGTTTGAATCACAGTGACCACAAATTGGAAAAAGAATACAAAGAAAAACACCATGAAATTGAATGAACTGTCACTCCTGAAAACAAAAGAAAACGGATATTACCTCATAGTTAAGGAAAAAATATGCTATAACAAACATACTGTCACATGTAGGGTGGTACATGCAAAGAAAATTATGAGTTCTAGTTCAGATTACTGGATTTATTAGCATCTTGGTTACAACCTCTCAGTAAATACAGCAATATTGCTGAGTTACACACTTTACAGTTCACTGTTGCACATGACTAGGATTCTCTGTCTTCAATGGTCGTCTCCTGGCAATGGATCTCAACATTGAAACTAGCACTTCAAAACACTATGAAGTCTTCTTGCCAATTCTTGTTCAATCACTCTGGAACTGAACTGCATTCTACTGAACTCAAAACTGAACTTCCCGTGGCTGTCTCCTACTGAGAACTCACTTGAACGGAACTGCACTGAAAACTGAAACCGTTATATCTGTAACTGTCGTTATATAGCCTCCATACCGACCACGTATGGAAAACACAGTCCTATTGTTGCATAAGGCAGACCACAGAGGAAATGAGTTATGTGATAGCTACCTCGCTAGTCCATTGGTGCACTGACTGTTGCCTAGCAACAAGCTATAAACATTCGCCATATTGTTGAGTGTGCTTAAGCAAGACAGTGTTTATCGCGCTGTTGCCTAGCTATACACGTTATAATATTATATTTCATTATGTAGAAAGGGAAAATCACTTCTGCCAAATCAATGACACCTACAGCCACGCGCACAAAGCGAACACATTATTAAGGCTTCAGCAGCAACTGTAAGCTACTGCAATATACAGATGATAAGGTCAGCTACCCTCACAGAAGTTCACCACAAGTTATCTAAAATTCTGCACATTCATACTAGCCTGTCATCACGCCAGGCAGGTTACAGGTGACATTTCTCTCTTATATTCCTTCTATTGTTCCAGTTCAGACCTACAGAACCTCTGTAGGAAGTGAACCTAGAATTATGTTCACCATCCTTTCTCATCTAACTTAATTCACATGAAAATGAGCTGATACTGGAAGAAGAAAGTATGACTATGTTTATTAAATCTGGATGCAGAGGACACATGATTAATGAACTGCCGCTTGATGAAAACTGACATACACTACTCTCTTCAATCAAGGGAAGATGGCACGGGAACAGTAACAACATACAATGAACACTCCTCAAGAACTTACCATTTGAAAACCTTTCCCTTACAAGACATTTACAGTTTGAAGTATCATTTGTACATTCACCCACTCTATTTTGAGAGGCTCAAACACTTTTATGACTAACAAAATTAAAAAATATGCATGCATATACAATTTTACCTGAATGCCTTGTATGCAGGCCTATACCAACACAGGAATGAAAAAGGCGTGAAGAGTATAAGGTATAAGATTGAGAGGCCAAACGTTGTGAAGTCTGCACTGCTGAACATCAATGCTAGTCCTCCCAGCAAATTGAGAGCCATCACACATGCATGAACTGGAACAATATATCAGTAACCCAATATTATAATTTGATGATGGTACTGATTTACTGGTTGTTGTTGCTGTTGTTGTTAATGTAATTAATTTATCTGCTTGAAAAATTGAGCTACCAGCTGATATTTATAGTCCCAAGAATACAAAACAATGAAAACAGACAAAACAAACACATAAATAAAAAAAAAACTGGTGGTGGTGGTGGTGGTGGTAGTAGTAGTAGTAGTAGTAGTAGTAGTAGTAGTAGTAGTAGTAGTAGTAGTAGTAGCAGCAGCAGCAGCAGAAGTAACAACAATAATTCATAAGAAACTAGTTCTTGCAGTGACAGGCTGACAGCCCCCCAATCAAACCTCAGGCTGGAGGACCACCCCTTACCAGCTGTCAGTGACTGCACATCCAACACGGTATGTCTTCACAGCTACCCTCCATCTCTGGAGGCTGTTTCATATGTCTACAACCTGAAGATGTGCCCTATCACAAGGGACCTACTTCACAAATAAGAAACTGACCGCTCAAAGTGTCATATATCGGACTTCTTAATATCCTTATGATAGAATGGAACCCTGACTTACACATCCACAGGTAGTACAACAATCGTACTATCTTCTGAAACTCTAGAGGTATGTCAACATTAATGTCTTGGTAGAAGCATGGCTGAAAACAACATTTTTCAGGAAGTGGGGGCCAGTTGTTTCTTCTTGCTGCAATGAGAAAATATATAATTACAATCTTCATAGAACATGCTACACAAATATCATGATACTGCCATCTTGAAAGCTGTCAGAAAAATGCTTCAGAACTGTTTTTTTTTTTTGCCTGTCCCTGTCCGTCTAGTTACATGCTTCAATTCCCTTGTCTTCCTTTACAACATGACCTTTCTTCCCACTTCCAAAGTAGACTCACACTGCAACATATAAATTCATGCAAAACAGAAGGAAGCTCTAGCCATAAAACTTTCAGCAAAAAGAAGTCAAGACATCCTTGAGATTACTTGAAACTGGAGATGGTTACTGTGATACTACTAAGCCTCAACACCATGCACATAAAATTAAAGCTAATGGCCTGTAACAAATTTGAAGACTCAACACTGCAACAGAATCAGAAAACCAGTGTGCTTTTTGTGGGCCACTTGAACCAATTCATTATCACAAATAATTTTACAATCCATTTCAGTATTATCACCCCATGTGTGACATACTCTTTGCATGACCTTTTCAACAGCAGCCCACCAAAACTTTGTATTAATTTGTTCCCTCATGCCCACGTGCAGCATGCCACAGCAATCAACTGAGAGCACCTGTGGAGTTTAAAGCAAAAGAGAGACTGAATTGTGGCAAGCTGTTATAGTGAACATAATACACATACCACTAACCAAAACACCAAAACACCTGCTCCACGGAGCAGAGTCCTTCTTGAGAAGCTAATTAGTCTCTCAGCTAGTCAAGAAATTCCCCACCATTTCTGGAACCTGAAGGTTTACTGCTGTGTTCACAAAAGTCTGCCACTCGTCCCTACTCTGAACATACATGTTGCACTATAATTCATTAAGGTTTTTATAGCAGTAGATGCTGGCACACAGGCATATGTAATTTTCAAACAAAATAATTCTCATTTATCATTCTGTAGTCAATTTCCAACATTTGACATTTCTTCTATGGCGCAGTTGGGGGGGGGGGGGGACTATTGAAGATGGGAGGCTTTGGGGATAACAATTT
>NW_019721523.1:1705588-1763333 GCF_002891405.2 Cryptotermes secundus
AACAGCTCGCAATAGCCACAGGAACGTTGCTGCAAGACAGGCATATGTAACGACGACTTAGCGCTCTTAAACGCGTGTGTCATTAAATACAGTCCTCCTGACAACAGGCCAGTGAAAAATCTAACAATCTACAGCAAAACCATCAATTATTATGGGCGTTATAACATACGTGTGCAGCTGGACGAAACATACACGTCGAACCCCCCCAGACGATTTAAATCCCTGACGAAACATACACGACGAACCACGGCAACGGGCTAAAATCAGCTATTGTGTTTAAGGTATACAGGCAAGTTTTTAAGGTGAGACAGGCAGGTTACTTATGCACAGTTTTTGCCAATAATAAATAGGAAAATTAATTCAGTAACTGAAATTCAAAATTCAGAAGACTGTGAAAGCTGCATGATAAAAAATATTGGCATAAAACACCATCTTTTATACACATTTCATTAGAAAAGAAGTCTTCAAAATGTGGTACTAGGTTTTCTCTTAGCTCTAAAACCAATCACTCACCATTACAAATGATACAAAATCACTTCCTATAATCACTACTTTTGATCCAGAATGTACATACCACATTTGATACAATATTTACTACATGGACGGACATGCTTATACTATGCTTAACCGTTCAGCGTGGTTTGACGTGTATGTTTCGTCAAGGTATTTAAATCGTCTGCGGGGGTTCGACGTCTATGTTTCGTCCAGCTGCACACCTATGTTATAACGCCCGTAATAATTGATCGTTTTGCTGTAGATTGTTAGATTTTTCGCTGGCCTGTTGTCAGGAGAACCGTATCTAATGTGGCATTTGTTTAGCTGCGCTAAGTCATCGTTACATATGCCTGTCTTGCAGCAAAATCGTGTTGCTTCTGGTAGTGGTTTACTCCTTCAAACTGTCATGAATGGCGTGTTTTCTTTCCTATGAAGTTATAAACAGCAGAGACGTGATATGTGCTGTGTTTATAATATCATATTGCCCTGAGCTGGCCACACTAACACACTCACTTGGAATTCTTAGAAGAGGGATGTCCAAATTTTATTCTTGCAAGATCGATTGATTTCGCACAGTACATGGCAGCCAGTTCTTAGAAAAACGCCACAAATTAAGGCAGAACACTGTGGTCACCCCGTGACAATATGGGTGTGTGTGGGGGAGGGAAAAGAACTCATTCCTCATGTATTATCGCTCCAGTTGACTCCATTTTATCGTACTGACCTTGGTGGTCGTTTCGAGGGATGACCACAAATATTTTTTTGAGCCAGCTAAGTTCTGCTTTCGTTCACTACATACCAGCCAGTTCTTAGAATAACTTCATGTATTCTGTGGTCACCCCTACGTCTTACGCCGCCAAAATGGATGGAAAATGAAACGCAGAAGCACCAACACTTGTTATGATAACATAAAGGTTGAATTTACTGCAGCTAATCTGGCTAGCGATATGACTCATGGAGAGACATTAATTCTTGTATTCACCCCACGGGGAAGAAGGCAAGGCCGCACAGAAGATGTATGGTTTACAGAAAAAAGAGCCAAATGAGAGATACGCAGTACTGGTGTGGTGAATGTGAGACAGCGCTGTGTATAGTAGAATGCTTCAATGCGTACCACACTCCGCTCAAATTCCGAACCACCTGCTTCCTTTGCCGAGATACCGGGCACTCATATTATAAGGCAAGGTTATAAAACCATCTTTTAAGATCATTTTAGTGAAAGTTTCATACGATACACTGCTCAAATTCTAAACCAACTGCTTCCATTGCCGAGATACCGGGCGCTCATATTATAAGGCAAGGTTATAAAACCACCTTTTAAGATCATTTTAGTGAAAGTTTCATGTTCCTATCTCATATAATTTAAGAACAATGATGAATAAATCATTTTCGAGCAAAATTTAAATGGACGGCTGAATATATTACCGCCGGAGAGACACGGCAGCGGAATTTAAATGACCGAGCAAAAGGGTTAAGAAATAATGTTTCTCTTTAAATTTTATTCTCTAATATGCAAACTAGGCTGAACCATAGCTCAAGCAGTTACTCGCTGGCTTCCCACCATGGCGGCCTGGGTTCGATCCCGGGTCTGGGCAAGTGGGATATGTGGTGGACAAAGTGGTGCTGGGGCAGGTTTTCTCCGAGTACTTCAGTTTCCCCTGCCAATCATCATTCCACCAATTGCTCCACAATCACCCTCACCTATCATCTGGGGCTGGTACAATGGCTGCAGTACAAGGGACTTAGTCCCAACCAACCACCAATAAAAAAAAATGTAAACTAAATTACTTTGGCAAGACACAAAAACAGTAAAACAAATCTTCCATATACATGCTCTTAACAGATTCTACATGTCTCTAATTCTCTATCTAAGCACAAATATACAAGTACTGCTGCCAACAATGAACTTTAATACACTTTTACCACAAGCTCGTACAAACCAACAATCTTCTGTTCTGACCATACTTTACCATTGTAAGGTGCATTTTTAAGCTCCTCTTCTCTTCTGGCAAGTTCCTGAGCTTTACGTTCCAGCTCCTCTTGTCGTCGCTGAACAGAGTGAAATCAGTGTATTACTTACTATACATGATTTTTTCAATAGAGACTATATTAGACATAGTACCACAATTGAAAAACCAGCCAGAAAGTTTACCCAATCATGCCTTACACTATAAGGATACATTAAAATGTAAATTGGGGGGGGGGGTAGTGTAGTTGGCTGAGGCACTATACTACAAGCCGGAAGGTCACAGATTCAAATCCCAATGAGGTCATTGGATTTTTTCAATTGACTGCACTATGGCCCTGGGGTCGACTCAGCCTCTAACAGAAATGAGTACCAGGAATTAATTAAATAATTTTCCTGGGGAGTAAAGTGCAGCTGGCATGTAAGGCTGACAACCTTACCGCCATCTTTGAGCCGACTGTCTAGATAATGTGGGACCCTCAACGTCTCACAACCCTATGAGCCTTCACAGCCTGTTACAGGGATAGTTTATTTTACTTTTACTAATCACTCAAAACAGGGCCCTCAAGACAAATGTTAGTACATATCTTTAATCAAAAGACCAAGACCAGGGAAATTACTTTAAACTATTGTATGAAGAAAAATGATTCAACAGCAATTACTTAAGTTGGAAAATATAATGCAGAACAAATTGCCAAATATTTTTTTAACATATAAAATATTTTCTCTTCAGAAAAACTTAACATCAGAGGCAAAGAAAAATTGGAAAAATAATTTATAATTTATTACATGCCAGAGAATAAAAGAAATCCAAAGAAGTGTAACTTAACCCCTTTCTCTTTACAAACTCCAAAAGCTTTGTTAGTAGGAAGAAATCATTGTATCAAGTACAGTACAGTCACATTTTATGCGAGAGATGTATTCCTGAGGACCTCACACAATTCAAGCCAAGACAAGTTTTGAAACATATATGTAATTCTTGCAACATTTCTTGGGATTCTCGTTATTTCAAACTTTGCGCATACAGTAAGATTTTATTTTTTATACTGCACTATTTCAAGTTCACATAAAATGTGACCGCACTATACTGACAAAGGCTATTAAGAGAAAACATAAAATTGTGGACAAAGTTGACAAAAAAGGAGATTTTCATATACAGTACTTGTGTAGATGAAATGAGCTCTCTCCACATTAATAATAGACTAAATTAGACGTACTCTTGTCTATTGTGCTAACAACTAAGTTCAGGTTTTAACTGTGTATACAGCAATAATGTTTCAAAGGTATTATTTATAAATACCTCTTACCTTTAATTCCTTGTCAAATGCAAAGATGGAAACAGGCGAAAAAATTAATGGAACAGAATTTACATCCAATCTACCTATGCAAACTTCAAAATCTTATAATTTAAAACTGATGTCAGCAGCAGGCATGTATAATGCAGAAAGGTTTTGTGCAGAAAATGAAGGCATATTTGTGGAGAGACGTTCGAAATTGGGAAAATTTTTTTAAATCAATGTAACAATTTTTATAGATTTTAAAATTTGTAAATTACAATACCTGATTCTATATTCTTTCTAGATAAAAGCAGCGTTTATTTCATTCGTTTATCACAAAAATTGTAGAAATCACAGCATTTTCAGTAACATGATTACAATTTTTATTACTCTACAATGGCGGGCATTTAAATTAACTCCGGCCCACGGCCATTACCAGAATTTAAACGGCCCGGCTCAGAAAGGTTAAGACAGAGAGTTCAGTTGTCCATTAGTTGAAAGCTTTCAAATGGGACTTTCATTTGGTAAACCACTCAGTGCTTTACAGCATATTAACATTCTGATCTTGCCTTTTTGACCTTAGTTCATAAAGAAATGTACACCGGATCTAAGAAACTTTTTCCACACATTTTGTGACCACATGAATTCACCTCTGGAAGGTATTATGCAGGGATGTAAAAGTGATGAGAAGATACAATATTCTGTTGGCTACTGCTATGATTAGGCAAGATGAGCCATGTTGTGACATGCGCAGATGTGCTTCAGGGCATCACAACTCATCCAGTCATTCAGTTTATACCTGATGCCAGTAGAGCTAAGTCATATTTCCTTGTCCACAAATTTGTATAAGCTCTGGTCAAGTGAAAAACTTGTTTTTATTTTTGCCAAGTTTAAAATGGCTGCATGTGTTACAAATGTCAACGAACCTAATGTTTTAAAACTACTAAGACCTGTGGTGCATTGAACAGTAATAAAGGTACCTAGTATTCAGATAGGACAAGAATCTTTGATGAATGTAGGAAACCTACTACGAACATTCCTATAAAGAATTCCCTCTTTGAGCTCAGAATATGACAAAAAAAGTAAAGGAGGGCTTAAACAATTTTAAAAGTGACCAGCTCAATATTGTTTCTTCCTTGAACAAGATTCTAAGGACATTAGAACAGTCACTGCTTTCCACTGAGGAAAGGATAATTTAAAGAAAATCACAGGCATTGCGAAAACAAAAATATTCAGTTACAGTACTGCTGAAGGAACACTTCACATAACAATTAATAGCATCTCAAGAAAATCTCTCTTCCATGTAGTTATCTGTGATTATATTATGGCCATTTTTATCTAAAGGCAAAAATAACAATATAGGGACAATGAAAATCATAGTGTCACTTTTCAGTTTCATAAATGGTGAAATGGTAACAAATCATAAATGCAGTAGAACTGCTGTGTTATGAAACTCTCTATAATAAAGAATTCCATATAAAGGAAAAACCAACACACTAACAAGCTACTGATATTTTTACTGATTTAATGTGAAGAAAACCGTTTGACTATTTAACATATTAGTTCTCATGTCTTGAAGCCCATTACCTGAAATTCTGCTGTACTGAACTGCTGTTGAGCTTGTGGCGGCTGCTGCTGCTGCTGTCCAGTCCTGGTGTATGGTGGTGGTGGGATTTCTTGTGTAGGCTGCATTATTGCAGGCTGTGCTATGGGCATTGTGGGCATCGTTTGGTACTGTGGAGGATTAGATGCACCCCGCACCTGCACAAGAAAATAATGGTACAGTTGAAAATGATGTGTTAATTAACAATAAAACATGATTAGAAATGTGCAATCCAGTGCCAGTGTCCCACAAGGATTCCTCCCAAAACAAGTGCAGAGTATTATTGCTGAACCAACCTGTTTCACATGTGTCCCATGTCAACCTCTGAACTAATCAATTTTCATGAAAACTGACATAAATATATACCAGCACATACACCCCAACATCATAGTTTAATTTAATACAATCAGTAACAGAACATGGCTGACCATGAACTTGTGAAGTGGGACCAATGTGACTGTCACTCAATCTTGGATCCTGATGTTATATATGATAACAAATGTTCAAACAGTATAAAACTCTGACTAGGTAACATTTCTGTTGTCTGCAAAACAAAATGGCAGCTGCATACAGTGTATTTAGCTTCTGGCTTGACAGCAATAACTGATGAACTACTGGACCTAGGCATGTGAAATTTGTTACAGACATAAGATTATAAAAGCAAAGAAGAATAGCATTTCATAATCAATAGCAAAAATCAATGAAATAACTTAAACTTCAACCAAATAAGGCACAACTTTAAAAAAATACTCATAAAGAGCTTTCCTTAACAAATTCAACTGTTTAAATTATATAGAGAATGAGTGGATGTATAGGGACTGTTTTCAGCATCAATCAAAGTTGCTTTTACTGTTCTTGGTGAGTGATTCTGAACACCAACTGGAATTAACTGGTAGCACTCAGCTGAAGTTAGGCTGTTACCAGCTGATAGATGCAAAGTGAGAGAAATGTGTGGGAATTTATCAGAAAGACCACAGCATAAACAGGCAGCTAAGGACTCATAATGCCCAAAAATATGTGCAATATAAGCATCATTTTAGTTTTACAAACTTTGGTCTATTTGATACTTAACTGTTACCTCCATCCCTCACAATTTCAAATGAATCACAATTAAGCTCCATTTTGATGTTACTTGCACTGACATAACCCCAAAGTCTAAAACCTAGTTCTTTCACAATCACATACGTTTTCACTAATCTGTTCAATTGTGCAATTGTGAAATATCTGTGTTACATTTCATACTGTAATTTTACAAATATCTTAAATAGCAACCAAATGTTGTATATAATGACATAAATAACAAAGATCAGGAGAGAATAAATCAGGATTTCTTTTAAAGTGTGACAGTTATGAAAGATTCCAATCTGCTCAATGAAACATATGAGCATTACTGAATGACATTCATTTTCTACTTAAACAGAAAAAGAAAAAAGTAAAGCTATCCCTGTACCAGGCCGTGAAGGCCCATAGGGTTGTGAGATATTGTGGGTCCCACATTATCTAGACAATCGGCTCAAAGATGGCGGTAAGGTTGTCAGCCTTATGCACCGGCCGCACTTTACTCCCCAGGAAAATTATTTAATTAATTCCTGGTACTCATTTCTGTTAGAGGTTGAGTCAACCCCAGGGCCATAGTGGGGCTGAAAGGATTAGGTAAACTGAAAAAATCAAATGACCACATCAGGACTTGAACCCGTGACCTACTCCCTCGCAGCATGCTCTATTCCCTTAAATCTTCTGAACATGTCTCCCTCCCACCCTCCAAACTTTTAGCTTGTATAGCAGGGGTGTAACTTTGTTCTGCTTGTTATTCATACCGAAATATTTCTGCACTTGCTTACACTGAGAATTACAAGGAATTATCACATGTGCCTGTATATTTCAATTGTTTTAGCATGAACATGACACCAGACACAGTAAACTGGATTTAGATTACCTTAAAACAGTGAAAGAATACTTATAAACAAAAGAAATGTTTTCTATGGACATTAACTTGTAGTTGTAACAAAAATTCTGAATCAGAAGTTTGTAATCCACAGTATCATAACACATATGCCAATCAATGAATTACACCTTAGAAACACTAAACCCCACGATGTACTGAACATACATCTACATGTGGTCATCATGCAGTGTACTTCCATAATCTGAATATTTGTATTCCTCTGATTTTAACAGGTTGCCAGAAATTGTAAGGCCCATCCTTTTCAAAATTACAATGATCAAACAATTTTGCGATCAAAATTCTGGTGAAGTGGGTAGCTCTCCTGCTTCATGTTCAAGAGATTCTGGGTTCAAATCTCTACTCAGATACAACAGGTTCTTTGTGAGTTTCTTCCAGGCAAATACAAGGGTATTACCAAAAAAAAAAGCCATAAAAACTGGCTTCCACATCATTTAAAATTTGTTATTCACTAATATATTCATCACTGAGCACTACATACTCTGAGCTACTGATGGCATCATTAAATAAATCATAAATACATTCGCAATGTGATCACATGCACCCACAATTTAAATTTTCTTTATAGTTACAATACCTAACACAAAGTAATCTAACCTGCTAATGAAGTTAGTGAACATAAACTTCAGTCATCAGATAGCTTCAAAATAGGATAAAATAAAGCATGGATTCCCACAAGGATCCATACTAGGCCCTTTGTTCTTTCTTCTCTATACATATAACTTATCAGACTTTGTTAAGAATAAATCTAAACCAATTCTGCTTGCAGACGATACTAGTATAACAGTTACCAATGCTAATCACACAGATTTTATACGTGAGATAAAAACCGTATTTGAACACTTAAATAAATGGTTCAGAGCCAACAGCCTTTCCTTAAATTTTGGAGGGGAGGGGGGGGGGAACCCACCTAATACCATTTACAACTAAGAATGGACCCCAAATTAACCTGGATGTAAGTAAGCTATGCTAATAAAATAATCTGTAGAACACATGACACAAAATTCCTTGGAACTTACAGACAGTACACAGTCTTGGAAATTACATACTGAGCAGGTACTATAAACGCTAAGTGCAGCTTGTTATGCACTCAGATCTTCTAAACCCTACATGTCTCATGAAGTATTGAAAATGGTTTACTATGCCTACTTTCACTCCACTATGTCAAACGGAATAATATTCCGGGGAAAATCTACAGACAGCACTAAAATCTTCAAAATGCAAAAGAGGGTAATTAGAATTATCAAGCAAGCAAGAACAGAGATTCTTGCAAAGATTTATTTATAAAAACTTATAAATGTTATCATTTCAATCACAATACATATTCTCACTCCTATTATTTGTGGCAGACAACAAAAGCATGTACAATTTAAATTCTGACATCCATAACATAAATACAAGGCAAAAACTCTACTTCCACAAACATTCAGCAAATCTGTCCTTATATCAAATAAGAGTTCACTCCTTCGGCATCAAAATGTTCAACAGCCTCCCTTGGAGTCCAAAAAAGCAACTGGTAATATTAAGCAATAAAACAGCATTGAAATGTTACTTACTCACTCCTTCACTCCATAGATGAACATTTCAATGTAAACAAAGAGTAACTAGTATCAATTCTAAGCTAATGTGTATTCCCAAACATTCTACTATATCATTTTGCTTATTTGCAGACTGTGCTGTATGTATCCAATTAGCATGGTAATATTAATATTGTATTATAATCTTATTAACTTTTCAAGCAAAACTACTACTCTGCAGATTTTATGTTTTTTACTTGACTTGTTCCATATTCTATGTTGTCAACCTGTACTTGGATTTATGGAATGTACACAAATTCAAATTGTCCTAATCATGTTTTGAGGGACGGCTAACATGATAAGCCTAACAAAAATATTGTGGAGTGTCGCCTAAAAGCTACAATATCAAGATATTACAACGTATTTAATCTACACATTTTTTAAAATTGTTTATAATACTATGTTAATAATCAGGTTTATATCTCACAGCAGCTGGCCGTTGATCACCCTGATCTGCGAATGGGTTATAATCTTCAAGTCCCCTCTGAGCATTGCTCGTATTTGTGGTAACTTGCTGAATAGCAGGATCCTGTAAACAATATGGGCTCATGATTATATTTCTCGGTCAAGTTCCTGTTTTCGAGTGCCAGTGTCATAGTAAACTTCAAGAAAATATGAAAAGAAAGCTGAACCAACATAAGTTAACATTGTTACCGCTTACCGCAAATGGATTATCCACAGTTGGTTCCCCGAAGGGGTTTTCCTCAAAACCAGACATTTTTGATGCTTCACAACAGTCACAACCAACGGTAGTGGTTTAATGACGTCACAAGCTGAAATTCTAACAAGAAACAATTACTCTTATCTTTCATTAATCCATTATCTGTCACTATCAAACACCCGTACACTTCCTCAGGAGCGCAAGACAATGATGTAATTCATTTCGCCCAATCAGCAAATGCCCATGAGGCGCGGTTACGTCGAATATGCCACGGATAAGAAATGTACGTTCTCAAACCAATGCCTTGCAAACTGGATTACCACTACATTCGTTTCACTTTTAAAATATTCTGCTCCTAGAACTATAAACAATAGGCAGCACACCTGGCAGTTTCTTCAGCTACGTGCCTTCCGTAATATCCTGTAGGGTCACTGCCGTCACTACTTGCCTTAACCAATGGTTCAGAGATGGTCGGAGATATCAGGTGACGTCATATATCCATAACCAATAGGTTTGTCTTCTTCTTCTTCTTCTTCTTCTCCAATTCAAGGAATTGGTCGATGGCCTGCTTCAGCATCTTTGAATACCAGCTTGCGCATATAAGAGCATGTACAATTTTCTGTGAAGGGGCAACCAACTCTCTGTATAACCCCTCAACCTAGAAGGCCGAGATCCTCTATTAGGTTTACCTCTGTAGGTGGGTTGGTGGTGAGTCCTCAGGAAGCTCAGGACTCCCCTTTCTGAGGGACACGCCTCATCTGGTTCTGATTACACTCCTGCTGGAGGTGCTGGAGTAGCTTTCAGCTTCCTCGGAGTATGCAGTCTTCTTACCAGGAAACGGGGGGTGTCCTATTAGGGGGGCATTAGTTTTCTTCAGCATATACGATCAATGACACAGTTCATCGTGGACGATCGTGGATATCGCGGAAGCTATTCTTATTTATCGGTACTGAGCGAGACGCACGTCTGTCTTACGTTTATCCGTGATTCTGATGTTCTGATTTTGGCGGTTTGAAGGTGGCGGTGGACATGGAAACGTGTGTGGTGTTACGACGTACAGGAAGCTACATGAATTTCCAGTCTACTGAGAAGCAAAATATATTTTGTAGTGTGTTTAAAACTTCAGTACTTGTTGTATATGAATTTGATTTAGGTTAATAAGTGTTGAAGGTATGGTACGACACGCTGAGCATACAAGTTCTAACTTGGAAAGGGAATCGTGGTTGTATTTGCATTTTTGTATCTTAGCCGGTACCGATTGAATATTGATTTTTAAGTGTCCGCTTAAAATAGTCTGTTCAAATCTAACCGTGGAAATTCACTATGCACATAATTTACTTCTGTAAGCACTTTGGAAGAGTTACACTTACCTTCTCTCATACATGGGATAACCGATTTTGGGAACGGGGTACCTGTTTTGGGGTGGTAGCACCCCGTTTAAGGGGCTGTGTTGTCAACCGCAAATGCAGCATAGCCCTTTTAAGGGCCACTGCAGAAGGAAAAGAGTAAACAGGTGTGGGAATGGTGAGGTGTAAGAGGAAGTTGGCCCAAAAATGGGGAGTTTGAAAATCAAACTAAGGAGTTGATGTATCTGTTCTTGGCTCTGGCATGGAGCCTATGGGTTGTATATGGTGGCATTCTTTTGTCTCCTGAATTAAGCATATGTAAAGTAGTCTGAGGCTGGGCTTATGTGGGAGCTTCCCCCCTTTTGAAGTTATTGTGTGAGTTAATCATACTGGCTTTGCAGGTGTAATGGGGAAGCTTTGATAATGCCACTGTATTTCTAAATTGGATACAACTGTGGTGACCAGTTGAGCTTTCCAGCACAGCAGACCATTCTGGATGACACCTGGAGGAGCACCAGAGGCCTCTGAATCTGATACATTTATGTTACTGTTTTTTTAATGAATTATGTGTTATCTTCTCTCTTCACAGCTTCTGTGTTCCCACATGTACTGCTGACATGAGCTATTTTCTCTTTAGAGAAATTGCTATGTGGAAAATCCAGAAAGAAAATTGCTAAGCTTCACAAGATGTTGCCAGTTCATCATTGAGGCTCAAACTGAGGTGGACTGATGTAACACATGTGGTTTGGATGCTCAGAAGCTGTGTGAAACTTGTAAATATGCACCATAGAAAATGTTTCCAACAGAATACTTGACAAGCTGTTGTTGAGAGCTTGATTACAAATTAGCAAAACCACAAACAGAAAATTCTTGAACCTGAAAGCATGGCTATAATAAGAAGTAGAAGGGAATTGTATGTGTAGAAGAAGTAGATGATAAGGAAGTAAAGGGAACTAATGTGACTATTAACTAATAATTTATTTTGTATTCTATTTATTAGGTGGAAAATTGTAAAGACATAATTGGCAGGTATGGATAAGAATAAAAAGGGCCTTAATTTGGAGAGCAGGGCAGCTGGAGTTACTGAGTCATCTGCTGAAGAAAAGAAGCGTGAATCTGGGGATACAGAAATTGATAATACAGAATCTGTTTCAAAGTGTGAAAGTACTGAAGTTGTGGTGTCAGCTCCAGAGGTTGAGGTAACCGAAATTGTACCATCAGCTTCTGAAGACACACTCGCAAAAACAGAGTCAGTGTCGATGAGAGAGATACCACAAGTTTTGAAGCATGGAGTGAATAATGGTGTAGAATCAGGTTCTGAGAGCAAGGAAACTGAAGCAGTTACCAACTCATTCTTTAAACCCAAGAAAGCTGAAGCAGAATCCACTGAAATGGTATGGGATGGAGAAGCAGAAGGCAGTACTTACATTCAGGAACAGAAGACTGTAGATATGGAAGCTGAGGAACAGCAGGAGCCTTCAGCTAATTCTCAGTATATTACAGAACCGTTACTGGAGACTCAGGTAGAAGGAAAAGTGGGCCACAATAATGACAGCCCAAAGGTGGAATGCATGGATGTTGAATTGATAGAGGCTCCAGTTATATTTCAGGATACTGCAGAGAAGACATCAGTGGCACACATTAAAGAAGTAGTCGATGAGAATAGTGACAGTCAAGAGAAAGAATGCATATATACTGAAGAAGCTGATAATGATAGGAGTTCAGAAGAGACATATTGCAGTGAATCAAGGTAATACTGCTGCTAAATATTTGAGTTCAGCTCTTTTCTCTCAATTCACTTGTGCTTTTTTACATTTATAGTTATATTACGTTTAAAATCTCAGGATTTTCTGTCAGTCACAGTTCTCTGTATTATGCCAAGCCCAAAGTGATCTTAAAAATTTTAAGTTAACAAATAAAAGGCTCCTTGAGGTTATAGTTTGTGTAATTTGTTTTATGGATTTAACCCCTTGGCTTGTTATTTTTATTTGTAACTTTACACTGGAAAAATTGCTTATTTTTCAAGCTGTAAGGATAGTGACTGTGAGCAAGGTAGGGAGTGCATACAAAATTGTAGTCAAAAGTCCAAGTTGAAGAGAGTAATCAATAGGATAATATAAAGTGGATCATAAAGAAGCATGGTATTATAGTGTGAACTTGATTTGTCTGGTGTAGGAAAGGGTCCAGCAGAAGCTTTTGTGAAGACACTAATGAACTATCTGGTTTCATAAAAGACTTAAAATTTCTTTACCAGCTGAGTGGTATTGTTTTCAGCAAGGACTCTTCCACGGAGTTTAGTGAAAATGGATACTGATACTAGGAATATTGTATTTCAGTGTGATATTGTGTGCAAACAACTTATTGGCTCCATCATCACAATTCTTGTATAGACTTTATATATTATTTTACATTGTTTTTCAGTTATTTATGGCCATCAGATAAGAAAGAAGACCTCTTCTGCAGTGATCAAGAAATCAACATTATTTAATAACATCAAATTAAAACAAATGAAACATTTTAATTTTAATATTTTGCACATAGTTTATGTGTTGGCATTAACATTTGGCACTTAACATGTATGACCTCCTCCAGATGTAAACATTGGTCAGTGGGGCGGGGGGTTAAATAGTAGAAGAATAGAGAGTGAGCATAAATGTTTTACCTGATGATGGCCAAAAAATTGCTGAAATGTGTAATATATAAACTTTTGCACAAATTATGATGATAAAAGTCAATAATAATATACAGGTACTCTTTTATTTTTGATATGTGTTAAGGCATAGACTAAGTTTAATTTGTCAGTAGGAAACCTTATTCTCCCATAGCATATAATACACATGCCATCTGTTACCTCTTCCTTTCATGAGATGAAGGAATTATAGGCTGCATGCTCTCTGTTGAAGCCAGTAGCTTAATGTTGGTTCCTGCCATTTAATACCTATATTTCCAAGTTTTTCAGGTTTCCATTAAAAAATTTGACATAGAAATGCTATAGTGATCTGAAGTATATTACAGCTGATTTATCTTGGCAGGGATGATATCTGTCATATCTGCTGTTAAACTGTGCAGCTTATTTTCTGTTACAGCTTCCAGAGAACTGAGTGTAAAGTGGGTCAGAACGTCAATATAGTACTGGAGTCTGAGAGTGAAGGTCACATACTGTCAGAAGTAACTGGGAATTTGGGTATGTCTGATAAAATTGTTCGTTTAATTATACTCCAGATCCCTTCTTTTGGGTTTAGTACTGATTGAAAGGTTGTCAGCAGAAGTCCTATGTGTCATTGCAGCACCAAAAACTTCAGTTAAAAAACGAATTGTGAAATTTGTGGTGTAAAAATCAGCTTTCCAGCTCAACTTTTGTTGCACCAGTAGTAGTGTAAGCATCTAACCATTGATTGATCACTACCTTCCTTTTATTAGATGTTTGAGATTTCTTTGCTTGAACATTGTTGCAAAGTACATTGTGTGTTGTAGAAGTTGTAGATTGATCTTACTGTCTCCTTGTCAGATTGGCCTATAGTTGAAATAATTTTCTTTTCTAGACATGTCCTTTCTGGTGATGAACAAGTAGATTGTCTGATATTAGTTTGTTTTCCTTTGTTGATAATTCTGTTTTGGGTTGTGTGAAAGTAATTCCATTTGTATGCAATACTCTTCCACTTATAATGACACTTTTTAGATCATGAGTAAAGATATGTGGAAGCTTTCTTCCACTTGAATTTCCATACATTGTAAATAACATTACTGACTGTTCAGTTCTCTGTTGTTACTGAACATGGATACAGCAATTACATTACTTTGCTGAACACCAAATAGATTTATAAATTTTAAGTTTTAAAAAACTTTAATATACCAGGACAACCATTGTAGTTGTGAAAACTTTGGATTTTGTGTATATTGTGCATTACAAACATTGTATGTGTATATATTTTAACATTCAGAACACCCATTTCAATAGTGGTTTCCAAAGAGTATTAATGTCCCTCTGATGATGGTCTATAGGGACTAAAACATGTAAGGGTGCTAAGATTTAAAGTAGTAAAAACTTCAACAGTCACACTGGATGGAGTTGTTTTATCTTTTATAACTTTCTGGTTGTTTTCCTTAGTTCTACTAAGCCATTCCCAGGCTATGACTTCTTTTTTCTTTTATTATTATTCGATTAGTGGGGGGTGGAGCCCAACTGGGTCAACTCGGCACAGCGGCCACTGATTGGCCTATTACACCTGCCCTGGGTAATTATGATGATGGAGAATTTGGTGGAATGAAGATTGTCAGGGGAAACCCAAGTACTCTGAGAAAACCCGTCCCAGTGCCACTTTGTCCACGACAAATCCCACTTGATCAAACCCGGGTTGCCGCGATGGGAAGCCAGCGACTAACCGCTTAAGCTATGGCGGGACCTAGGATATGACTTTAAATGAGACCATGACTTTTTTTCCAATTTTTTTAATTTAAAATTTGCTGATTCATCTGGCATTTGATGCATTATAATCTGATCATTGGAAAATATCATTAGATATACCAAGAATAAGAAAATTACCAAAGGTTCTAGTTATCTCCAAAAATTATCTGAATAGCAGTCTGATTCTGAATGACAAAATCCAAAAGTTACCCAATTCACAGATCAGTGGTACCAAAACCAGCTACTTCACAGAAACATTTTTCAGTAGAATTCAACAAGACCAGCCTTAATACAAAAGCCACAACTTGACATATTCCAAACACAGACGGTCTTATCCCCATTTAAAACTAACAGGAATTTGATCCCATTATCCAACAATCCTAGCAACTTCATTATGACATGAAAGGCAAACCACTGATGTACACAGCTTAGTGCCTGTCATAAGGGGACATTAGTCACTGCTTTGTGGTAAGATCAATATTACCGCTGAATCCAGAACGTGAAGAAAGAAGTATAACAATTTAAAAATATATGTTGGAATTAAATAAGGACTAACATCTAAAACAGTACAGTGAGATTAAAAGTATTTGTGTTACAAAGTATTTTTTTTAGCAGTAATAATTGACATGAGAAATTGAAGTTCTTCAAAGACATGACTGTTTTAGCTTGTGGAAGATCATTCCCATCGCTGTCTTCACCAAATATGAAATTGTCTTGAGTTCTGGTAGCTGTGGCTTTCGCCATCTGTTGATTGATGTTTATAATGTTTTTAAAACTGTATTTTTTGTTTTGCAGGAGTTAGCCAAGCCACCACTATTGATGTTGCTGATCTTGAAGGTGAATTATCAGTGTGTTTGAATTTTTGAGAAACATTTTCAGTCATATGAATTCATTCTCAATTGTCATTTTATATTATTTGACTCCATTTTTTTTTCAGCAGTGTCATATTCAGAGGGTGATATGTTTGCCAGTCAAAGCCAAGAGGGTTCTGAGGTTTCAGGAGAATTATCAGAGACATTCACTAATTATGGTGACTTTGTTAAAGGATCTGTTGATGGGAGGTATGATTTAATGGAAAATGATTGAAAAGGAAGTCTCCTTTTCGGGATACATTTTTTAAGGGAAAGATTTTATGTTATACAACAGCAGAATTTATACATATATGTTAATGTTTATATCTGAATAGAAAATGTTAATTTTTGTTCCTCGATTCTCTTTACCTTTGATATATTTCAAATGAAATGCTCATGAAGGGAACTGTAACATGAAAACCTTCATGGAGATGAGTCCTTGAGAAGCTGATAGTTCTGAGGTGGTTAGTAGATTCCCCACCCTTGTGGAATCTGCAAAATCATTACTGAGCCCTTGTAATAGAATCCAGGCAAGTTTGTGGGCTTTATTATTATTATTGTTTCATGTAAATCTATTGCTAGGTAATGCCTGCAACACACATGGGCAACAATACTGGAGCAGTGTTTTCTTTGTGTCCACACAGCTTGCGCATGCATGGTAATGTCACACAACACAGGGTAGCAGTCGTGTAACATGTGTTTTCTGTGATGCATGGCTGAGCTGAGTCTGTACAAGGAAACCAGTTTGAAGGAACAGGGTGTCAGGAGAATAGGAATTCAGTTCAGTTGTTAGTAGGAGGCAGCCATGGGGAAGTTCGTAGTTGAAGAATTAGAAGTTGCCCTGTGGAAACTTAATGTGTGCATTGAAGACTTTATATATGTGTACGGTGATATTGGGAGTGTGTGATTCAGTGAGACTTTTAATTCTGTTACCAGGAGACGACTAGTGAAGACTGAGAATCCTAGTGCAATTATAACAGTGAGCTGTAAGTTGTGTAAATCAGCGATAGCGTTGTAATAATTGTAATTAAGAGAGACTGTAGCCAAAGTGCCAGTAAATCCAATCATCCAATCTAGAATCCATTATTTTTGTCATGCTGACCACCTCTGTGGTCTAGTGGTCACAGTTCCTGGCTACAGATACAGAGGTCCTTGATTCGATTCCCGCCGCTGCCACATTTTCTAAAAAGTAGTGGGTCTGGAATGGGGTTCACTCAGCCTCATGAGGATAACTGAAGAGCTATTTCAAGGAAATAGCAGCTCTGGTCTAGAAATTAACAGCTGTGGTGATCTGTTCCGCTGACCACGTGACACCCTCTATCTGCTAAAGTTGGCACTAACTTTTCTGACAAGTGGCAGTCGCTTGGTCGGTATACGATGGGGTACCCAAAAGAAACCGAACTAATTTTTTTGTGGGCAGAGCTTTTGTAGTACCGCGTTTTGCCGCTATGAGCGCATAGAGCTAACATTCCTGAGTCGATAAGCCGACTACCGTTGCTTCAGAAGGTAAGGACTAGTTACGGCAGAGTTTATAGTGACAACTGTTTTGTGTGATCGTCGTTTTTGCAATGGCTGATTTTCGTGAACAGCGTGCAGCGGTGAAATTCTGCTTTTTGCTCGGGAAAAGTGGAACAGTTAAAAACGGCGTACAAGGACGATGCTATGGGGAAAACTCAAGTGTTTGAGTGGTTTTCCTGTTTCAAAAATGGTGAAATGTCAATTGATGACAAACATCGTTCTGGTTGACCTTCCATTGCCCGAACACAGGAAAATGTTGAAAAAATTCGTGAAATCATCAAGAAAGATCGACGACGGACCATTGAAGAAAGTGTGGAGCTGTCGGGAGTGACTTGGAGCTCAGTTCAGCGAATTTTGACAGAAGATTTGGGAATGAAAAGGGTGGCTGCGAAATTTGTGCCACAACTGCTGACTGGTGAACAAAAACAAGGTCACGTGGAAGCATGCTGTGCTTTGAAAGAAGAGTCCCGAAATGATCAAAACTTTTTTTTTTTTGTTTCCTCGAATGAAAAGAGACTGAAAGGAAAGCATTTTGCTGATGTTGCTGAGGTGAAGGAAAAAATGACGGAGGCGCTGTCAAGCATCTCAAAAGATGAATTTAGACAATATTTTGAAAAATGGAATAGAAGACTAGACAAGTGTATTAGTGTAAGTGGAGAGTACTTTGAAGGGGATTGAAGGTTTGTGCTTAAAATTTGAATAAATAAGTTTAGAAAAAATAAGTTTGGTTTCTTTTGGGTACCCCCTCATAGTTCACTTGCGGACTACAGACCACATTTTTTTATATCCCCCCTGCATGTGACATTATCATCACTGTGTGACTGTAGACAGGGTTTGGTTTGGTGACTAGATTTATTGATAACTTACAGTTTGTAAGTACAAGTAACAATAACACTATCTGTTTCTACACTTTACAGTTTACTAAACCACAGCCTAGTGTTCTCAGTCTGTTGTGAGACGTTTCCTGGCAACGGCCTCAACAATGGCTATTTCTCTGCCTCCATCTCGAGTCCTTTCTTCACAGACTCCCATACAGAACTGAGCTCTAACTTTGTCTCTTGCTTACAGCATCTCAGCATGGACCACACAGAAAACACAGCTCTTCTATTGTTGTGTTCGTGCCTGTTGCTGCAGGAACATGTTTACCGAGCTGTTGCCCAGAAAGAGCCTTGCTATATCTTCCCATCTTGCTGTTGTGTAGCAGTGGTTATGCATGCTACATTGCTCCCCCCTTAAGGCTATTTGTCTCAAATGGCCTATCGGTGTCCCACCACCTCTTTACTGAGGGCTCTGCTTTTGATGTCTGCTTGGTCTCTATTTCCTCCCTGTGGCTCGGTTTGCGCTGTGTTCACTCTCGAATTGGTCCCTCCTTAAAGCCGCTCGCCCCAAGCGGTTCTCTGATAAGGCGCAAGCTGGTTCTGGTGTACCACCATCATCAATCTAGGGTTCCCCTGGATCCTGTATACCACATTATTTATCCAGGTTACTACTTTGTGCAAGCCTCCCATGGGGATTGGAGTTTGGGCGATTTCCCCTTCTTGTGGGTTGGACAATAGAGCCATACTTTGTTGCCCTTGTGGTAGCCCATTCAGCTGGCCAGTGTCATAATGAGTTTTCATCCAGTTACTGGCCAGTTTCAGGTGTGGGAAGGCATAATTGTGGATGTCATGTAAATGGGCCACTAAAATTACCGTGTGATTGCTTGTGGGTCATTCTTTGTAGGGAGGGGGCCAAACAGCAGGTCACAGGGCAGTTGGAGTTCTCTGAACAGTAGACTAGCAGGGGTCAGACCCATATTGTCGTGAGTGGATGCCCTGTAAGCGAGGAGGAAGATGAGTAATCTTGCATCCCAATCCTTCTGGTGGGCTGTAATGACCTTTTTCAGGTTGTCCTCTACCGTTTTGATGTAGTGTTCCACCATGCCATCCAATTGCGGTTGCAGGGGTGTGCTGAGTCTCTAAAGACCAGTGGCTATTAGATAGAGTCTTGAGACGGCAGTTAGAAGTCTAGTAGGTTCGTGTGAGATGACTGCCAGCCTGCGAGGATGGGAGTCTGGGAGCAGAAGAATGTCCTCTCATGGAAGATGTTACCAAGCAGATCAGTGAAGATCATGACTGAGAACACTAGTCTTTGTGCAGTAGTGATTGTAAAGTGCAGTCAAAAGTTATGTTTAAAGAGTCCAGTAAATCTGATTACCAATACAAACCCTGTCTGTCATCACTCCAGCAGATTACAGTATTCATGTTTATATTCCTTGGCACATTAGCTATGATGCTAGACTCCTTTTTCACAGCAGAGAATGGCTCAGTTACAGCTAACAGGCTGATGGTAAGATAGTGGATTCTGTTTTTTGAGGAAGACTATTACAGTATTTGTAATTACACTGAAGTGATGAATTAGTGTAGACTTTCTGGGGCATTATGACTCAAATGTGAGTTAAATGCTGCATTGAGAATTGACCCCTCTAGAATTAGTCTCAATATTCAGAGAATTTACAAAATCTGTGTTTTGATTTAACACAAATGGAATCAACAGAGTGTAATTTTCTTTTATTTTTCTTTTCTAAATTGTATAAAATCTGCTGTGCCTTTTATATCTACAGTTTTTAGTTCTGGTGTGTATTATGTCAGTTTATTCTTTAAATTAGGAGGGTTGCATAGACAAAGAAGTTAGGGAAATACTGACATTGATCTGTGCATGTAATATTGTAATGTGTTTCATGTTTCAGCCACAGTTTAATGCAGTCAAGTACAACACTATCAGAAGATCCCAGCAGCAAGTTTGAAACATCACTTACTAAGTCAGAAAGAAAACGTAAGCATGAGGAGTCTCTCCTCATCGGTATAAACCGATTGTCCAAATTACCACGGATTGTTGAGGAGGAGGGTGAAGGAAAGGATATGAATGTTGAACAAGCAAGGTACTCCAAAGAAGGGTCTTCTCTGGGTGTTCATTCTCTCCCTTCCTCGCCTGCAGCTTCAGCTAGTGCTGATGATTCAGCAAAGCATAAATCCAACTTACCATTAATGTCCCCAACGAAGGTAACCTTGAAAGAGAAAGAAGTAGAGATTAGCCCAAAAGCAAACAAAAAAGAACGGTCAGGTTTGACTTCACCTAAGGCAAGCCGTAGACTAATTTTTGAAACAGAAACTGAGAGACCAAAACCTCAGTTTGTCCTTAGCAGTAGTAGAAAGATTATTGGGAAAGTTGAATCACAGACTCACAGATATGAGGAAGAGGTAAGACAGAGTGTAACTGATGCTCTGTCTGTTCAAGGGAATAATGATTCTAGTCCTGAAATTGAAATACTTAATAGTAAGAAGCCAAGGCAAAGTATTGAAGTATTATTTGTAAGCTCACATTCACATGATTCAACAAAGAGCACTTCACAGCATGAGGTACATACAGGAAGGAACAGGGCCTCAGGAGGTACTGTGGAAGTGATTGATGTTGATGATAATGCAGACAGAAAGAAAGATATCGACACTGAAGCAGAAGGTTCTGATGGAGAATTATATCTTCGCCTATCACCTTCACCATCACAGAAGCCTCTGGATTTTGTGTGTAGGTCAGACAAGAATAGCAGCTCTCATTCAGTATCAGTAAGTGGGGATCATACAAGCTATTCTTCTTACAAAAGCAGTAATGCAGAGTCCTTGAGTTCTGGTTCTCGAGGTGAGCAAGAAGTGTTAAATACCATGAAACATGGTAAGAAACTTCTTTCAGGTGGTTCTAATTCAAAAAGGTATTCTGTGTATACAATTCAGGAAGAAGACACAGAAGAAGAGCTTGAAAAGGCTTCACAAGTCCAGAGCAATGGAAGCTCTACAAATTCTGGGTATACTAATGGCTCTTGTGACATGGCAAAGAAGAAGCTAAGTAAGCTGCATTCTCTGACTACAGCAAATTCTCATGAAGTTTCACTTCATATTGATGATTCTGGTACAAGCTTTGGCAGAGTGAAAGCTGGAGCACAGGTAGCATTGGCAGAACCAAGCCAGTTTGTGGGCCTAGGGCATAGTGAGAGTCAGCTCACAACTTCTAAAAGGAAACGAGACCATGGGAAAGAAGGCATTCCAATTGTTAGTATAGTTGGAAGTGACAGTGAAAGTGATGGGCATTCCACTCCCTCAGAAGCACAGAAGAAGGCAAGGACCGCCAATGGTGATGTGGGAAATGGACGCACGGATACTCCCAGCATTTTACATCAGAAGCCCTCAACTCTTCTGCAGAAGGTAATTGCCAACTGTTTCATTATGTATAAGGATATGTGATTAGGAAATATCCAATGCAACACTGTTATCTGTGTATTAAAATAGGCCTTTCTTTGTAAGTAAAGTTGAATGAATACTGTATTAATCCAAATTTGAGATGATTCACCTTATAAGACAGCTCCTCAAAACAAGCTTGAAAATTAAGAACTGGGTTTGGGGGTGGGGCTTGCCTAGCCTGGCTTTTGACTCCACATACTCTTCTGCCTAGTGGCTGCTGGGAGACTTTTTTCGTCTTCCATGAGCATGAACAAATCATAAAGCTTTGTCTCCATCCTCCCGCTATATTTCCATGGAATGGTACTGAAGTGAAGGGACTGCTTGTTAAATCAAAGGCAAATAACTATGTATCTTATTTATTACAGAATTGTAGTGTGGGATATTTATTTTTGTGATGTGTTTTGTCATAACAGCACAGTTGTTACTTTAGTCTTCATGATTAACTACCATAACTTAATAAAGAGAGTTTCATACTGTAATCTCTTCTAGGACCAATAGAGAAGATCTTTGTGTCTTGGAAAACTGTTCCTTGGATTTGGTGAAAGTAGAACTGAATACATATATATCATTACAAGCTGTTTTGCCTTACATTCCATATAGATGGAGGTACAGGCTGAAACATGTGTGGTTCTCAATGGCGATTGAAAATTTTGGGTGGCAACTAATTTCCTGCTTGACATTTGGCAGTGGCTTTTAAGATCTTACAGTCTTATTTATGATCTGTAAGACTCTGGTCTCTAGTAAATTCAGTTTTCTGCAATTATCTTGTTTAAAACTTAAAGAATAAATGCACACCCTTGTTTACAGTATAAAGACAGCATATAGGTGCTGTAGTTTGGGCAAACTATGTTTTTTTTTTAATTCGCTACTGGGGTACGGAGTCCACCTGGGTCCACTTAGCACGGCGGCCACTGATTGGCCTATTGTACGTGCCCCAGGTGATTATGATGATGGAGAATTTGGTGGAATGAAGATTGTCAGGGGAACCGAAGTACTCGGAGGAAACCCGCCCCAGCGCCACTTTGTCCACCACAAATCCCACTTGACGAGACCCAGGATCAAATCCAGGCTGCAGCAGTGGGAAGCCAGCGACTAACCACTTGAGCTATAGCACAGCCTCTACTATGGTTAGTCAGTCTAAAAGCAATGTGTATACTTTTATCAAACTTGCTTAAGAAGTTGACTATGCAAGCTTCATTGAGCAGTTGAGATGGAGAATGCAAGGAGTCATTCTCTCATCTCCCAGCAGTTTTAGTACAATTCTCATTCATAAGAGATAGTAAGTAGGTGGTGTAAGCGTTTGTTCATGAAATGTGATGGTTTTTCACACATTAATTTTTTAACTAAATTGAGACTGGAACTCAGTAATTGAAGAAATTATCTTAGGGTGGATGAACACATTAATTGAATTTTGTCATTAATGACCACAGTTCAAAAAAAAAGAGAAAGGGAGACTCCTAATTAACTGGGGGCAGGTTATCTTGTGGCTTTGGCTAGAAAATTGACTGTGTTCAGTGTCAGAATACAAACATAATGTGAAATTTGTTTTTAAAAAAGAAATGGGCACAAAGTGGAGTTTTATTTTGTGTTTGGTTGTGTACTTGGAAGGGGCATGCAGTAGCGTAGCTGGTTGAGGGACTATGCTACAAGCAGGAAGGTCATGATTTCGATTCCCAATGAGGTTACTGGATTTTTCTATTGACCTAATCCTTTCAGCTGTACTATGGTCCTGTGGTTGATTGAGCCGCTAATAGAAATGAGTACCAGGAATCTTCCTTGGGGTAAAGGGTGGCAGGCACATAAAGCTGACAACCACACCATCTGTGAGCTGATTATTTAGGAAATGTGAGAGCCTTGACATCTCAGAACACTATGGGCATCCATGGCCTGTTACAGGGATAGCTGTACCTTCATATAGCCACTCCTTCATGTTGTCTTTCTCAAATTTTTTTTGACATTTCTCATTTCACCTATACATGCTGTGTATCCCACTTATGAAAATAACTTCTCAGGTATCAATTGGTTATTATTCTAAATCATTCCATGATAGCTGGTATTTAGGTGAATGTGTGGATTTTTTTTTTCAACAGGGGATCTTAAGGCTACATTCTACACCACATATGGACCATGCAGTTACAGCAGTCAAAGAGTCCAGTGCAAGTAGCATTGAACAGGTATATGACATGTCTCCCATAATACTAGTTTATAGGTATTACTTTTTGTGTGTATATTCATTTCGTAGTCTGTTGCTTAACACGTTCAGGACCGGAGGGGCCAATTGGCCCTCTACGTTCCTATAACGTTGCGGACCAGGCGGGCCAATTGGCCCTTTTCTGACACGTTATGTTGCAACTGACTATATCTCGCTGTGTGGCCATGTTGCATCATAACTACTGCGTAGTTGACCTCGGGAATGTTTGCTAGCTTAGCCAGTAACATGATCACGCTCATTTCCTGTCACACCCTAAAGAAAAAAGCCTTTGTTAGAGTCCAAGCTTCCACGTATGAACCAGGAAGTTAGCAGTGCAACACGGATCAGAGACGAAAGCAGTTGCAGGCGAAGAGTTCTCTCGGAGAACAAGAAATATTAGCTTTGTTCTCCGATGAGCTATCACATTTGCCAACTGCTTCATCTTCTGATAGTGAGGCCAGCCTCAGTGAAAGTGACAGGAGCCCCCAATATATTGTGATATGATGCCTCTTCACAAAGGGGAATGTTTCCAGAGACATCACACGTGCAAGCACTTGTAGGAGCTCTGGTAAGTGTTCTCAAAAAATTTGATTTCATAAAATTAATTAGGAGATTTTATATTAATTTTTAAAGTGAACAGTGCACAAGTTAGGGTGCTAGGCTTAAAAACCCCGGTCCCCAGGGTGATTTAAATATTTAAACAGCCGGTCCGCAATGTGTTAATGAGATGACACTTCATTAATACACAATTTGGACCTTAGATAGAAATGATGGACATTAACATTAAAAGTTAATTAACCAAATTAGAAAGTCATCATGAATTAAGAATTTGGCTATTTTGGATTATAGGGGTCCTATGCAGTTAACATAATATTAGCCAGTCCTGATTAGCTTAGTCAGCAGCAGGATTGTATGTTACTGTATTTGCGATTATTTGGACATTATTCCTGCAAGAGAGTTGACCTCATTGGAAAGGAAATTAGGTAAAAATAATCAGTTTTACATTTTTGTGTTCTCTGCATGTCGTGACTTAGGTTTCAAAGGATTAACAAGATACAAGACCAAGATTAATTCGTTATGTCTCTGTTTGATTAATTTTGTCATTGATTTTTTTAGGTGCAGTAAATGAACATAGCTAGGTACCAAGATGTATAATTACAAAGATGGCTTGTGGAAGCTGTTCTGAAATTGCATTATCTGCTTCTGTTACAGTTTTATCAATAATATTTTGCAGTTGAGTCAGCAAGCACTGTACCCCATCTTCACCTTTTGTGTATCACACGTGGGCTTTGAATAGGTTGCATCTCTTTTATTTCTGTCATTGTGACAGAAATGAGAGTCCTTCATGGTGAAAATTTTGTTCATACACCATGCAATTAGTGACCATATTATTTACAAACCTGTTCTTTCAGAATTCTCTAAAACTAAGCCGTACATTATGTACAGAATAATTTGTTATGTATCATTTTATGCAAATTTGAAGTAGTGCAATATAAAGAAATATTAATAAATTCTCACTCTGTGCACAAAGTTTGAAATAATGCAAATCCCAAAAAACTCAGCAAGGATCACATATGAGTTTAAAAATTTGTCTAGAATTATGTGAGGTCTTCAGGAATGCATCCTTGCATAAAATGCAACTGCATTGTGTGTGTTTATTAATCTTCTACATAACGTTCCCACCTCATGACTCAAGGTACGCGGGTTCAAAAACCCGGTGGAGGTCGTGGAATTTTTAAGGGTGGAAAAATTCAGGGAACAAGTCCTCCGGGAGGGACTTTAAGCCGTGGGTCCCGTGTCGTAGATTTATGGCACGTAATAGAACCTCATGTCTCTAGGAGACCTCTGAGCAAAATTAGGTCAAGTTCCCCGCCCAACTAGTTTCCAATTCCTCCGGTAGATGGGGGAAGTATCAGGTACCACTGCCAGAGGAGGGGGACCTCTCTAACAGAATGGGACTAAAGTATTAGATACCACTGCCAAGTAGAGGGTAGAAACCTTGCTGGCAGAAAGGGACTAGGAACCCCTGCCAGAGGAGGGACGAACTCGCTGACAGAAAGGGACTAACTATTAGATACCACTGCAAGTAAGAGGTTGGAACCTCGCTGGCAGAAAGGGACTGATAGGAAGCACCAGTACCGGTAGGGTATGGAGACAGTAGAAATTAAAGGGGGATGCACAATGGACCAGTAACCGGTCTAAGTGCATGGGGAAACCCACCCCCTTAATACGGAATACGGAATCTTCTACATCCATCTTCAGTAAACTCCATAAATAGTATAGCATCTCTTACTCAATATGCTTGCTTTTTTAATTACATGAATTGAGTTACTATTTGCTTATGCTTTTTAATGTAAGCATAATCATGTGCATATTGTTGATCTGACCTTGGAATGAAATTATTTATGTAGTAGCTCATTTAAACTCAAGAAGCCATAAAGGCTACATTACATACTATATCCTGGCTCTCAGCTGTAACAAATAAATTAGAACTCTGCAGTATGTGTCTCAGAGTTGGCTGTGTAAATTGAGTACACATTTTGATATTCTGTCTCTGATAGCTGGGTAATTTGATGTGTTAACTGACGTGTGAAAGTTAGTGTTCAGAATAAGAAAATCCCTGAACTTTTTTTTTTGCTAAATTTAGATTATGAAAATAAAGTGGTGTGCATCACACATCTTTTCTGATACTCATTATTGTAATGCTGCATGGTGTTAAGGCTTATTAATACCAAACAGATCCAGTTATTCATTATATATATAGTTGCCTAGCAATGATATAACATAAATTGTGTTGTGCATTTTATCATTTGTAGTCCCCTAGCAGTAGTGAGACAGGATGGAAGGAAATGGGGAAGGAGAAAGATTCTGTATTTGGGGTACCTGAGCATGACATGTGTTTCTGTTTGGCATAAAAGTGATTAATGTGTGACATAATTGGCTTGTAGTCAGTACAACAATGTCAGTTACTGTTTAAATTAGCGGCCTCCGTAGTCTAGGGGTGACGTTCCCACCTCATGACTCAAGGTACACGGGTTCAAACCCGGCGGAGGTCATGGAATTTTTAAGGGTGGAAAAATTCAGGGAACAAGTCCTCTGGGAGAGACTTTAAGCCGTGGGTCCCGTGTCGTAGCTTTACGGCACGTAAAAGAACCTCATGCCTCAAGGAGGCCTCTGAGCCAAATTATAAGGACATTTCCCGCCCAGCAATAGTCTCTTAATGCCTCTGGTAGATGGGGGAAGCATCTAGATACCGCAGAGCCAGTAGAGTCCGAACTCGCTGGCTGAGTCGGGACTGATGGCACGCACCAGTGTTGGTAGAGTATAGAGACTGGTAGAATATCACAGGGGACGTACAATAGACCACTGGTCGCGGTGCATGGGGAAACCCACCCCCTCCAATAATAATAATAATAATAATAATAATACTGTTTAAATTTTATAATCAACAAGGAAATATGACATTAGAAGTGTTCACTGTTCTTGTTTCTTTTTTTAAGGATTCTCTACAAGGAAATGAAATGGAATGGGAGGTTGTCATGAAAGTTAAACTGAAATGTGTAAAGGAAAATGACAAGGATGTGTACAAAGTTCAGCAGGTGAGTAACTGTGCTTTTTTTGGGTTGATGACTTCATTTGTGTCATGAAAATTATTTCACAGATTATGCAGCCTCCTTATTACTGTTGCGAGTGACAGACCTGTCTTTCCGGCTAAATTCTATGAATATCAAAAGTTGGAAAATTGTGCAACATAACTTGAACATTTTGTAGTTGTCTGATTATTTTGTGGTACACAAAATATGTTGTAATCAGAACTTGTATAAATCTTACTGTAACCTGTTTTCACAGTCACATGGTTGGCGTGTTTTTCACATTTGGGAGGTCCTGGTTTCAGATCTTAGGTTGGAGACAGGTGTCCTTGCTGATTTTGTTTCATGATTTTTCTCAGCCCCTGTAGACAATGCCAGGATAGTACCTCATATCATGTCACAACCACTTCCTTTCATGTAATTTCTAATTCATTATTCACTAATAATTCCATCATTCAACACTGTACAGGGTGTCCAGATGAGAGGTATCCAAAATAAAAAATTTATATCGCGGAAACTAATTGTCATACACCTGTCTGGTTTATGTCATCGGAAAGGAAAACTCTTAAAGTTTTTTTTTCCCCCCCCCCAATGCCTGGCTTATGTGCATTGTCAGCTGGTGACGTATGGCAAGCTCAGTAGTGATGTAGACGCCACAAGAATAGGTTCAGTGGGTGTTGTGACTAGCAGAGTTGCAATCTCTTATGGCTGTCCAGCATTCTTCTAGAATGCAATATGGAGTCAGCATCCTACACAGAAAGGCATTCAGTTCTGGGACAGCAAACTGAGGACTACAGGTAGTCTGTTTTGTGTAAAATTTCCTGGAAAGGAACAGACCCCTGAAGAAAATGTCAGTCATATTAGAGAGGCAATCCAGCAAAGTCCATGCAAATCAGTTCATGCTGCTAGCTTGCAGTTGTGTAGAAATTCCATGTTCAGCAGTGCATGATGTGCTACACAAAGTTTCCACCTGAGAGCTTAACAAGATTTGAATGATTCTTGCACTAAAAGTGCAAGTGGCCAAGTAGCATGCACAAACTTCGCTGTGGACATGCTAGAAAGAATTGAAGCATCACCTGATTTTTCCTCTGCCAAGTGTACTTCTTGGAGAGGCGACATTCCATGTCATTGGAGTTTTAAACAGGTACAACTGCAGGATTTGGAGCAGTCAAAATCCAAATGTCACATGTGGACTGTTTTTCTTTTCGGACAGACTCTAACTGGTCGCTTGTATTTGGACATGCTGTAGCTTTATGCGGTGCCCAAATTACCACATCAGACTATCCTCCAATAAGATGGGTTGCTGTCACATTTCTGCCACTGTGTTAGGAAATCATCTGGATATTTGTGCCACCAAGGGAGCCCACATTGATATTTATTGAGAAAGTTATATGCTCAGGAAAAAACTGTGTTTCCCTTTGTAATAGTATAACCCATAAATGTGATAAATGTGTATAAAATTCTTTCTGAGATATAATTATTTTATTTTGGACACCTTTCATTCAGACACCCTGTACAACGTGAGTTATTGAAAACCGCATTAAATAATGCATTGGTTATTTGCACTTAATCAAATATAGTGATTCTTAGACTGACACTTTTGGTTATTGAAATTGTAGTGCCGATTCCAGCAGATATCTAATGTTTATTTATACATAAATGTATTCCTCACTTTATCATTTGCATACCATGTACGTACACATTTTGTGTTTGATTGTGCACATGACAGTACATGACATTGCTTGCTTACTAAGGTATCTGCAAGACATTAATTGGAGTTTAGATATCTCAATCTTGAAAAGTGCTAATGAATTGAGTTTTGCTACATTTGTTTACTGTTCTATTGTAATTACGAGTGACTTACACAACAATCCAGTCTTCAAAATTACTTATATAATTAAGCCATTGCAAAATATATGCACTACAGTTTCAGATTTTAATTTTAATCTAGTAGAAGGGAGAGTCAGTAAATAGGTCACAAATGGAAGTAAAACAGCTGAAAGGGACATAATAGGATTTGAATATGTATCACTAGGTAGCAGTACAGTCCAACTTCATTACACTCTAAGTAGCAGATGTGCATGTTCAGGGGCTGATTTCAGTAGTCAAAATGGCGACCTTGCTTGAGGTGCCTACTACTGAAGAGCAGAGTTCTGTTGTGCATTTTTGTGTGCAAAAGGATCGATGCAAAGGATATTCAGAAGGAAATGTTTCCAGTTTTCAGTGGGAAGTGTTTGACATGTAAAGCAGTTTGCAACTGGGTCAAGAAATTATCTCAAGAATGTTTGAAAATTGCAGGTGATGCCCGGGCAGATTGCCCTGTTGAGATTGCAATAGAAGCAACTGCGGTGTATGGAAGAGTTGATTGGAGCTAACAGGAGGCTAACCGTAGGCAGTGTAGCAACTGCAGTAGGGTGTTCCCATGGTTTAGCATACAGCATAATGCATGACTGTTTGAAGTTTCAGAAAGTGTGCGCACAGGGGGTGCCCAGGAAACTGAAGGATCAAGAAAAAATGAACCAAATGGGTCTGCCCTTTTAATGTTTCTTGTGGTATGCAGATGGAGAAGATATGCTTACTAGGGACAAATCTTGGGTGCATCACTACCAGTCTGTATAAAAGCCTGCTTCAGTGCAATGGAAACATCCCAGTTCACCTTCAGCCAGAAAGTTTAAGAATGCCATCAGCTAGGAAGGTTGTGCTTACCATGTTCTGGATTTTCAGGGACTACTGATAGTTCTTTTTAGAAGTGTGGTGAAAATGCAAATTCTGCATCGTACTGTGATGATCTGTTGAAGCTTCAGGATGCAATATTATATTTAAGCATCCTGTTACGCTCACACAATATATGAGACAAAAACTCCGTCTTAAGTGCAACAATTTAATTGTAGTTCTTTCTTCTTTCCTTCCTCTACACTACATGTTTCGGCCTTAAATGGCCATCATCAGCTGTATATTCTTACGTAGCTGCTACACTGCTTGTAGTTTAAAATTTAAAACACCAGTCTTTCCAATTGTATGTATGTATAAAATCTTTGTTAACCTACACACGTCAATTTGATTTTCAAAATTGGCACTTTTTAAAACTTCAATTTCAAATTAAAATGTCTTTAAATTTTCTGTTCTTTTCTAAATTTTAAAAATTTAAAATTTAAATTTAAAGACATTTTAATTTGAAATTGAAGTTTTAAAAGGTGCCAATTTTGGAAATCAAATTGACGTGTGTAGGTTAACAAAGATTTTATACATACATACAATTGGAAAGACTGGTGTTTTAAATTTTAAACTACAAGCAGTGTAGCAGCTACGTAAGAATATACAGCTGATGATGGCCATTTAAGGCCGAAACATGTAGTGTAGAGGAAGGAAAGAAGAAAGAACTACAATTAAATTGTTGCACTTAAGACGGAGTTTTTGTCTCATATATTGTGTGAGCGTAACAGNAACATCCATGCCAACTGGCAAAGGGGCTACTGCTTCATCATTACCATGCCAGACCCCATACAGCGTGAGCAACTCAGGAGAGAATCAAGAACTACAGTGGGAACTTCTTGGGCATCCACCATAGAACCTGGACTTGGCCCATAGTGACTTCCATCTGTTTGGCCAGCTAAAACCCACCTTGGTGCCTGCTGCTGCTGATGATGATAATGAAGAAGATGAAGATGAAGAGGTTAAAACAGAGGTGTGGAAGTGGCTGAGACAGTCAGAAAGTTCTATGCTGCGGGTTTTGACACACTGGTGAAGCAGTAAGATAAGTGTATTGATGTTGGTGGAGATATGTTGGGAAATGAATGTTTTTTTCAGTTTTGAATATCACATGTTATATGTTTTATATCCATTTGTGACTTATTTACTGACTCTCTTTCATCATATGAGGGAAAATAAAACCTTATAAACCCTGTTAGTTTACTGTGAAAGTAATATCATGTCTGAAGGGGATGGTGGATGTAAACAAGATGAATGTACCTTTATGTGCATCTAGTTGGTTTTTAATTGTCTCTTCAGACTTTAGAATATTGCATAGCTGCAAACATATAGTTTGTTTGGATGTGCTAGTAGCATGTGAATCAGAATGTTGTACGAGTAATATTGTGGAAGGAATTTAAATTTGTATTATAAAAATTTAGCTCTTATAGTAAGGAAATTGTTGTTTGTCTGTGTATGTCTTCTCTAATCTTTTAGTTTTGGCAGCACTTTTTGCAGTAATAATTCTGATGCTTTTAAACTGTTTATTTGTACAATGATCTCAATTATAGAGAGGGAGAAATTATGTAAGTAATTATAGCATATGTTGTTTCTTGGTAGCAATGTAGTAACTGTTTTAATATTTAACATATGTTTATTTTAGTGTGAAGATATTACAGAAGAATATGCTCATTTTACTACTAGAAGACTCTCTGATTATTCTTCCTCTGGTGGTTTGGCTGATGTATCTTCCAAGACCACTTCTCCAAGTAGTACAATCAGGTCTGATAATTGTGTAATATATGCATGGTGCCTGACAATTCAGATTGATTTTATAAATTTATTCGTGCTTCAAAATGTTTACTGAGATACTCAGATTCAGTCTGTGGTCAAATACAGGTAAATTTCACCTTGGTTATATACATGGTAGAGTCATTAAGTTTGTGGATTGGTTTTATCGCATCACATTACAAGGTGTTCACGTGCACTTACACATATCAACATTGGTCCTCAAAATAGTTACATAGTTACATAGTTGCTGAAACATATTGGCAGGAAATTCCCATACGGCGTCTCTCATGGCATTGACGATCTCCTCAGACGACGAAATCTACTACCACGTAGCTTTGCTTTCAAGCGGTGAAAAAGAAAGAAATCACATGGTGCGAGATCAGGTGAGTACAGAGGGTGTGACAAAACGGTGACCTGTTGCCTTGCCAGTTCCTCTTGGACAAGAACAGAATGATGTACAGGGACATTGTCATGTGACAACAGCCAATTCTTCCTATGCCAAATGTTTCACTAGGCGATTTGCCTAGTTTTTGGCAGAACTTGATGTTTGCCCGTTGTTCAAACTGCTGTGTTTTCGATTTTCACCACTTGCATTTAACTGCAGTTCACAGTAGAGGTCGTAGTTCTGCTTACACTGTTTACACACAACTGCCTCTTGCTGTGATGAGAGATGAACTGACAGGTCATGATATTGTGCCTCCACCTATCTGCTGTAGTGCACTGCGATGACACTTTGTGGCCAGTCCACGAACTTATTGACTATGGCAGAGAGAGAGAGAGAGTGGTGTGTGTGTGGATTGTTTATGTTTCATATAACCACTGAAGAAAATTGAGAATTATGGGAAATAAACCAAGTAATACCACATATGATTACTGAATTTTTTTGGACTTTGTCCATGGTCTGGTATTCTGAAAACACAAAAGAAAACCTTTCAGATTCTGGGTCTGTTTCCATCCTTAGGGGAAGGGGCTTCCATGGAAAGTGGGGGAGACTAATTTAAAAAAAAAATTGGTGACATAAGCACATGATTCATTAACCATGCTGATTAAAGTATGTGTGATTTGAAGAGCAAGGTAGTTTGTATGTTGACAAAAATGTAACATTTTACATTTTATGAGAAATTAAAATGTTTTACTGTAAAATATCTGTGATGTATGTGTAATGGTTACTTACACATATGTAAATATGGCACATTTATTCTGGCAGAGATTTTAGGTGTTATAGAAAATTAATTACATATATGGCGCATGTCCTGATTATGAGAGCACAGCCTTAGGGAAGAGTATATATAATTTGCATTTGTAGAATTTTTGCTTTTGATTGTGGAATATGAAATGCTTCAACATTACATTTTCATGTATGTAGTCATATTTTCAGCTTTCCTATGCCTCCAAGTAGTCTTTTGTCAAAAAAGAATCTAGTTTGGCCTGCAGCTGTGAGTCATGTTGTCAGATTTCTTGTAACTCAGAATTTCACTAGGATGTTCATACAGGGTTGATATGATGTAATTATAGTGAATTTCTGTGTGTTTAGTGGTCCTGCTCTGTTTCCATTACCACCAAATCGGATGTCAGTAATTTCAATGGTATCCAGTAGCTCAACATCATCGGGAGGCAGTTCTGTTGCCCAAGGAGGTAAATATATACGTCCTTTTCTTTATACCGTCTGGTGGCATTTACCTCAAGCCCCTGTCTTCTTGGCGAATCCTGTATTGAACATCATGTTTTAAAATTGTTATATGCTACATTTCCATGGTGAGGTAATTCATTATTTGTGGAGACATGAATGTTCAAGAAAGTGTATTAGATTTTTGTAAAACCTAGTTTTAAGCAACAAGTTGTAATTGACAGTGGAGGTTTATTCAAATTTTCATTTAGTTTTATTTTAGGAACATTATTACTTTTAACTTTTTTAAGTGCTCTGGAGTTTCTTACAAAGTGATGTCACTGTATTACTGTAAATCTGTTTTATACGTAAGAACGTGTTATTTAACTTAAGCGAAATAAAACTTAGTTGTAATCCAAGTCTAGTGTTGAAACTCAGAATGTGGCCACTGTATGAAACAAATTATCATAGAAAGTTTCAAATAAAAATGATAGCCAAACTCACTGGTTTTTGTGTATTTGCCTTGTGTTAAAATTGTCACTGTTTCCATTCATGAATAAATGGTAACAAAAATTACTGTATTTATCTTCTTCCAGTTACTTTGTATGATTTTAATCCTAATTCAAGTATTTTAGCATTACTTCTTCAGTAATTGAATCCTACATCATATTAGCTACTCATCCACCAATGTCATTGTTTATTACAAAAGATTTCTCTAACATTTATTGTGTAAATTATCAGTTTTATATTCCACTGAATATTATTTAAGTTCTTCTATATTTGTTTTAGTCACAAGACACAAGTATGCCACAGATGGAGGACCATTCATAATGCCAAATCACCCTGGTCCAAAGATGTCTAGGGATCGATCATTTCGAAGTGAAGAGGGCCCTAGTGGAAATTTGCCTGGTATTCACAGCCCTGTTATAGAGGGTATGGACATTGTAGAAAAAGTTTTCATCAGTTCCCACCCAGAGAGTTCTGAGAGAGGTCAGGGAGGAAGTGCCAGAGCTGACACAGGTGATAGTGGAAGAAAATCTGATCTTCAAAAGCCAGGTGATGAGCCTGTTTGTAGCCAAATGAAGGATCTCTCTGTAGTTAGGGAAACTGATGATGCAGTCAGTGCCAGTCCTGCATGTAATGATGCAGTACCAGTTCCAGCAAATGTCTTGAAGGAGACGCCAAAGACTACAGTAAAACCATTAAAGGGGAGACAAAGATCCACAATAAAGAAATGCTCCTTATCACGGTCATTTTCGAAGCAGGATGTTGAGAGCAGGAGAGGACGACGGACACCTGCAAGGAACAAGACGCCAGTCACCTCTTCTGTAGAAGATGTGACAACTCAGATTCCAAAGTCAGGACTGAAGGAAAGTTCTGATACTGTCACAATGACCATTCCTGGAACTCCAGAGGTTTTATCTACAGTATTAGAAGCCAGTCACTTGAGGCCTGGTATGTTAAATGTTTGTTCATTGAAACATATGAAATGTAATTGGCTGATAGTCACCCAGTAGTTCAAGAAATTCTCAACCTTTTATAGAACCCGATGGTTCATGACCGTGTTCACGAGCATCTGCCACTGTATCCTCTCCTGAGCCAATTGAATTCAGTCGCTAATTTTACATCCAATTTATGTCACTTCTATTTTAATGTCGTCCATGTCCCAAGTCATACCTTCCTTGGAAGATTTCCATCTGAAATTTTGTATGCATTTCATTTCTCCCTATGCATGTTATATGTTCAGCTTATCCCAACCACTATAGTTCGGTCATCCTAACAATATACAATGAGGAGTACAAATTATGAAACTTGTATATTTCATTATTTCTGTATCATATTGTTTCCTACTATTTTAGAATCTTGATTATAATTATAATATCCACAAAATTTATATTGTAAATTGTGCTAGCAGATTTCTACACATGAGTAATTTGTGTCCTTAAAGTTTTCAGAATTGAGTTAATTCAGATATGTTCACAGTTAAGAATTTTATTTCCCTCCTTGCTTGCATTTCTCACACAAGTTCTTCGCTTTTCAATTGATCTAATCCTTCCGGCCGCACTATGACCCTGGGGTCCACTCGGCCTTTAACAGAAATGAGTACCAGGAATTAATTAAATAATTTTCCTGGGGAGTAAAGTGGCCGGCGTGTAAGGCTGACAACCTTACCGCCATCTTTGAGCCAATTGTCTAGACAGTGAGGGACCCTCAGCGTCTCACAACCCTATGGGCCACGGCCTGTTACAGGGATAGCTTTACTTACTTACTTTTATGTTAGTCCCCCACATTCCCCTTTCATGCTTAAAATTTGCACTCTCCTTCTGGAACCTTGGGCCCTTTAAATCTCTCTGAGCTCCCTGACTCCTGGCAACCCATTTTCTTAGATTATATTGTTTGGTTATAACTTGAGCCACACTGCCTGCCACTGTGGGTGTAGTCTTCACCAAGAATGTCACTCCTACTTTTCCAGCGCTCTTGTGCTGCCATATCATTCAGTGATATATTGTTTCTGCTTCAAGTTCCTTATTACCTGTTGGATCTGCTTGTGGTCATTTATTGCATTGTCCAGTGTTTGCTTCATCTGGTCAGATTTGACTCCAAGAATATTCATCTCTTTTTTTATTTATTTTTGTGCTGTTCCAGAAATCTTGTAGTATTTTTTATTTGCACTGAAGTCCTATCCATTTTCACCAGATCAGTTTGTGGATCCAGATTCACCTCCACCACCCATTGTCAGTAGTACCACTAATTATTCTGATAAACCAGAATTTTATATTGTTTCTCCAGTTCACACTTCACATTTTACTCCCAAGTTTTGCCACAGATCTGCCATTTGTGGCCCAGTACACCTCTTAGATTGGTTAACATCCATTTTTTTGTTGTAGATCATGATTACATTTCTCCTGGTACAGCAGTAATGTTTTCAGTCATTCAAGGGATGATGTGAGCAATTTCAGTTCTGTTGCTCAATTTGCTGAGACAGAAGCATGGCCATTATATACCATGATTTATGTAATAATTCCATTAAACATTAAACATTCAGTTTTATGACATATAACACTTTTTTGCAGGTGCTCCTGTGTTTGCAAGATGGACAGACAAAAAATATTATTCTGGCAGACTAAAAGAGAAAAGCAAGGATGGGCGATGGGTGGTGTTGTTTGATGATGGAAAAGTCAAGTCATTAGTGGAAGATTTTATTATCGTTGTGGACAGATTGTCCAAAGGACAATTAGTGTATGCTTTAGTAGAAGATGAAGATTATATGTCTGGTGTTATTGTAACTGTTCAAAAGTAAGTACCATATTCTTACTTTATACACAGTCTTTCAGAAAGGGTAAACTTGATAATAATAGAAGTTTATCATATTCATTACATCTGTTATGTACACGGCTTATCGCAGTTGCAGAATCTGGATGAAAAACATGCAGTAAAGGGGGAGAGGGGTTATAATAACACTATCATAAGATCACCAGAAACAAATTTATGAACATGCAATTAATCGAGGCTTATATGCACATAAATTGCTCTACCACAGATTTTGACTACATTAAATTCACCTCATAACCTCATTTTTTGACATATTAAAAGTTTTGTGTAGAATTTGTAGGTATATTTATGATCTGTCTCAAATGGTTTATTAGTTTCAGCAGCAAATAACATACCTGTAAGTAAGGCCGCACCATAGCTCAAGCAGTTAGTCGCTGGCTTCCCACGGTGGCAGCCCGGGTTCGATCCCGGTTCTTGTCAAGTGGGATTTGTGGTGGACAAAGTGGCACTGGGGTGGGTTTTCTTTGAGTACTTCAGTTTCCCCTGCCAATCTTCATTCCACCAAATTATCCATCATCATAATCACCCGGGGCAGGCTACAATAGTCCAATCAGTGGACCCAGTTGGACTCCACCCACCCTAAAATAACATAAGTATAGATTTTAGGAGGTTCATGTTTTGGCCTGGTTTTTATGAAACAAGCAATTTCTGCAACACAAGTTGCATTTTTTCAAAGATCCATCGCTACCCAAAATTCCAGGACTGTATAATAGTGTCTCTTGTGTTACATCCACATCAGAAGTTTATTCAGCAACTAGGCTGCCATTAAACTAGAAAGAATAAAGGTGGTGAGTCTTCTGATGGTTTGTTTAGCATACCATGTTTTGTTAAAGTCTACCAGATGGTTCAGAAGTTACTAATGAGGTGGCAGACTCACAGACATGATCATATACTAGTTGCAGCAGTTTGCCACTGAGATTTTGTTTGCTTTCAGCTAGCAGAGCTGCCAGTGGTTGAAAAGATGATGTGGCTTGTCTGACTTTCCACTTGCCATCTTGTATGACACTGCCAGTACTGTGTCTTCTTGTTGAGTTTGTCAAAAAACAGTTCACATTTGGTCCAATGTGATTGTTATTATTTAACATGCTGCCAGTTTAGTCTGAAGTATGTTAATGGTCAGAATCATGAAATTGTTAAGGCTCTTTATGAAGTTATGCAGATAGAAGCAAAAAGAAAAATGAAGACACTGTCACAAAAACCTCATATCTCACTGAAGTGACAGTGGAAGAATTCTCTAATGAATGACAGCAAATCTGAGAGATGTTCGAAGAAGCAGCAAGGATATCAGAAAGGATTATAAAGGAAAGAGAAAGAACAAGGCCCTTTATTTGGAAACTCTGTGAGAAAGCTAAGTTTCCTCATAAATGATATGGCATACCATATGCAGTTTGTATGTTCAAGAAGAAAGTGTCCAAGAAATTACTAATTTCTTTATAAAACTAAAAGGCAGCATTGTTTTTAAAGGAAGTTTCTTAAATCTTCAATTATTAATGTTAATTGCTTGGTTTGCTTCTTTTCTTTGCAGTGTTCGTAGTACTGCTAAAGACTCTCCATGTCATTCCTGTGCGCTTAGAGTTACTTTTTCTATTGAGGTTGTCTTTGGCTGAAGAGTGACATACTAATGAGTTAACATGGCAATGTATGGGTCCTTGATATAGTATTATTGTAATAATGAAACAGTGTTAAGTGAGGACTTACCGCATGGAGGTCATGAATCGAAAATTACTTGACATTATCATCTTGCTTCTCATTCTAGTGCATGAAGTATGCATTTACTGTTCTTAATTTTCAGAAAACCTACTGATATTATGTATTCTGTGGAGCTGGATGATGGCAATTTTGTAGCTGTGCCTCGATCGTCATTGTTTATGACTGAAGACCAAGCCAAGATTCTGAGAGAGAGTGTGTCTATACCAGTACCTACAAAAAGCCCTCATCATAAGGCAGATGTCAGTTTAGGTGAGAATAACTTTGTTTATTGCAGTGATTCTGACCAAATTATGGCATTGGTGGTGAGAAATTTTATTCACATTATGTAGCAAACCATGATACACATTTGCGAAATATGAATAATTTGTATGTGACACTTTTATTCTTTTTACTGTACTGTGAGTGTTCCATATTCAGTCCAATCATTATCCGGTATTGATATAGTATAGTGTCACATGATGGTGACTATGCACTGGGTGTGGTTTCAAGTGGATTTGTTTGGTGCTGATTCCCATGGTTTATGAATGAGCATAACAGTTTATAAATATTCATAAGAGTTTCAGAGTCCATAAGATTGTTCTTGTTGGGATGCCCGGTGCTCTTTTATTAGAGCCTTTGTTACTAGGTTGCAGGCTCATACAAGAACAGTGGCTCACCTGGTAGGTCTGTTTACATCATGTTGATGATCAAAGACATATCACAGTAGGGTTCAAGAAGTTGTTCTAAATAATGACTTTCATGAAAATGACAACAGCTGCCAACAAAGAGACTGTGTTGGCATATCCACCTAATGACAGAAATAGCACAACCTACAGCCAGTGAATACATGCCTTAACCTTTAACGTACGGGCTTTTAAATTGCCTGCAGCTCCCTACGGCCGGAATTTAAATGGCCCTAAGTCTTTAACATTGCAAACTTTCAGAAAAAAATGCATATTTTCCGTTCTATGCAACATCGGAATATGAACTAAAAAGAACCTGAAAGACAATAAAATTTTCTACATATATACAAAAGGGCAAGTTTTACAAATGAAAATCAACTGTGAGTATTTTGTCATGAAATGCAAAANACAAAAGAAAATATGCATGCTAAAAACAGTAAAAAAAAACTCTCTTTTTCAAGATATTCTTGCTCTGGTCTCAATCCTGGAGCAGTTGTATGAGTGTAACTAAATAGGTTACAGGTATTTGCATGAAGATATTCAGTTGAAAAGTACAGATGTTTGTAAAGAGTTTGGTTTTAGTTGCTTATAGTGGCAGCTTCTTTCTCATGGATGATTCGGCATTTCTCCAGTACCTACCAAAAATTACGGAGAACTGAGATTAGGAATAAAGAAGTTTCAGACTTTTGTCAAAAGTTTTGAATAGACAGAAAATGGCATTACATTTGGAATAAATTGTGTTCAAATTAAGTGTCTCAACTTAACTGAAACTACTTGGGAAACATTTTATAATCTTCATACTTTTCATATATTCAGGAATATAATAACACTCATACCAACTCTAGAAATTCTGCCATGAATGTATGTGTGATGGAAAATTATGACCAGACAGCTTATTGCCCCCAAGCATGGCCACTTAATCTCTTTTATGTAATATAACAGATATTTACATCCACCATAACACAGTCATCCTGTGCCAGTTCTTGCCGATGTCATATGTTTCAGAGATGCTCAGTCTCAGAAATGAGCTCCTTTTCCTTGCTGGATAGCTGTAGCCCCCCATCCTCACCCATACTCTTTCACACACACATGCTTTTTCTAATTTTACATTAATTTTACATGTCTATTATTAGTTTTGTGTCATGGACCATATTAGTGAATTATGCTTATTTTTCCTCCATTTCTGCAGGAATCATATTGTATTTGTGTTAGACAAACCTCTGAATTCAGTTTCTTATTTACTCTTTAGACAATGTTTTAGAAGGGAAACGAAGCAGAATTGGCATCAGGGAGATGAAGAATAAATTTGACTCACCTGGTATATCTGGTGAATCAAAGACTGCAGCTAGGAGGAAGGTATCTAGCCCTTCACTGTAAGTACACCTTCCAGTGTTGTATTTTAGCATCCTGTTGCACTGATTTGTATCCATAATGTGTATATATTAACCATCTTTTAGTGCATACAGTTTCACTTGTCACTTCACACTACATGTTTCGGCATCATTCTGCCATCCACAAGTGGCGCGCAGCCACGTAAGAAAGACACATCATAAGACACAGTATATACATAATTAAAACATAAGAATGACAACTCCCATAGTGGTTGAATGGCATTACACACAAGTTTGATATATGACATGTAAGATGATAGATCTTAACAAGTTTTAATATATAAATTTTATTATTGAACAACGACAAACACACATTTTATATCATTTTATAAATGGACACTTGATTTCAGGCAGTGCAGTGGTTTAACATAATTAATACACCTGAGGATGGCAGAATGATGCCAAAACATGTAGTGTGAAGTGACAAGTGAAATTGTATGCACTAAAAGATGGTTAATATATACACATTATGGACTGTTAATTTTGTTATTCAGATATTAAAATAACATGGGATAAATTTACTGTATAAGCAGGATTTGAGGTTCTCACAGTAGTAGTTATGAAGGGGCAAAATGCCATATAGTATGTTGAAAGTCAGTCAACAATTTGGAAGAACATATTGCCTCCATTTTTAAGGTTGAGATCTGCTTGCCACCTCGCTTCATGCAGGTTTCTTGAGCAGGTTATTGTTCTACCCAGAAGATGGAGGCCATGTGTTCCTCCAAAACATCAGCTGACTTTCAGCCGATGACATGATGTTATATCCCAGAGGACAGTGCTCTTCTTACTGCAAAGGTAATGTATGAAGTTTTAAGTGTTATTGCCATATTTATTTTACTATATCACGACTTTGGATGGTTCATTTGGTGTAATGATGGGCTGCAGGCTGGATGGCTGAGGAATTTGGGTTTGAATCCTGGTATGGGAAACAGATTTTCTCTTCTCTGTAGCATCCAAACCAGCTCTGGGGCCCACACAGCTTCCTATCAAATAGGTACCAGGGGCTCTTTTTCTGGAGATAAAGCAGCTGGGTCATGAAACTGACCGCTTACCTCTAGTGCTGAGGTCAAGAATGCATGGATCTATACTTGTACTCCCCCATAGATCTTTATGGTGTAGTGCTTAATTGATTGAGCACAGAGATAAGTTTACTTTACCTTTCCATTATCTTATACCAGAGTTTTGGATATGAAATGATTCTCATCACAGTGAAAAATGTTGATGGGAAAGATAATTTTTTATTTGCGCAGATGAGTTTGGTTTATTAAATATTACAGTAGTATGCAAACTAATGTGAAAATAGACGGCCCGTTCCCAGTAATTTCTGTTCCAGTACCCTTCCACAGTTTCAACCAAGGTTACTGCAAAGGCCCATCATTTAACTGAATATTTGTCATTTGTGTGGTTGGTTGAATGAACAAAATACATGGAACCATGAATTGTTTGGACAGTTGTACAGAAAAATTAGTAATTTTACAGGACTGAAAGTGACACTGGCTCTACAATGGAGGATGTTGATGGTGTGGAACGAGAGAGCATGAGCCGTGAAATCAAATTACGGAAAGTCAAAGGCCAGGGTAGGAGGACTCCTAGGAAGAACTGGTGTAAGCATCAAGGCACCATAGTGATCTGTGTGTAGTGTACCACTTTATGAGATTGACAGAAAATATCCACAATCACTATCTTCTGTCATCTGGGGCTGGTACCGTAGGCCAGTAGTGGCCGCAGTACCAAGTAGACTCAGTTTCACCATTACATAATTAAAGAGCCACGTATCCTGTACTATAATGTATCTTCTTGGTGAATAGTGCTTTCATTTTATAACCTCACTCATACTTTCATGTAAACTTGAGTTTATGCATGGCTTCTGATCTTGAAATATGTCTCTTTGTCTCATACTGCTTTTGGTGGCACTTTGGACAGACTTGTATCTCATGGCTCCTCAATTTGAAACTTATTTCCGTCTCTTCCTTTCTACACTGACGGTGTAATATTGCACAAATGTTGGCATATAATACCTCCTAAAGGACAACCTTCTAAAAGCTTAAAGTGTATAAATCATTTGTATACTTTTGTAGTTGAATTCAAGACACCCCATTTCTTTTAACTGAAAATGCTGAAAGATTGTTGTCTTTCATTTTTATCAGTAGGTATAAATCCTAAAAGTTAAAGGTATTTACGTATCCTATTCCTTGCAAGGATGCCAATAAATATTAAAAAAATCTATTATGTCATTATTTCTATTTGCATTTCTTTAGGCAGCTTTCTGTTTTTGGTAAGGATGTTATTGACATTGTTCAGTTCTCATTTCAGGTACTTTGATAGGTCCTATACCTCCTGAGGGCAGCAAAATTTTTGCTGGAAAATTGTTTCTGTTATCAAGCAGCGATGTGAAACATAAGTATACAAGTAGGGATGATTCAGAAGGTAATTGTCTCGCATTTGTTTCCACGCTCTTTTAACATACCATGTTGTGAAATAGTCTTGGGTGTAAGAGATACATCAGCTACTACTGTCATTGTATGAAGTGTTTTTCATAGTTGTCAGCATTCTGCCATCATATTAGGAGTCTTTGGTTTATTCCTCAGCCAGGAGATTGGCTACTGTGACTGTTTTGTTGTTGTTAGTGGGTTGGGGAGGATTCACTTATTCTTTCATGTATGTGCTGAAATTTAACCTTTTTTGAGGGGGGAATTAGGTGCTTTTTAGGAAAAATGGCTTCTAGCAATAAGATGCTTTAACACCAGAACTAATCCAAAGACCTTAATGATTGAAAGGACGGATATCCGGAAAACATTTAGTACCATATACACAGTCACCAGTTATTACTATAATTAAGTCTTCTCAGGCAATCAAGGAGTTTATTTTGACACTTCGGAGATGTCAAACACCAACACCGCGTTGACACAGCTGATTGTCTGAGAAGACTGTAATGTACGAAGGGGGACCCAAAAATAACCGGAACCGACCTGTTGCGTGCGCATGCTTTGTAGTTACGAGTTGTGCTGGTAGGTGGTGTTGGCTGGGGGTCTCCCGCGACCGTTAGTGAGCTTGCGTCAGTCTGAGTTAAGTGGTTTGTCTGTGGTGCTCTGTTGTGTGCGTTCCTGTTTCAACCCTTTGGCGATTAGTGAGATGGCCGACCAGAAGGAACAAAGAGTGTGCGTGAAATTTTGCTACCCGTAGCACCAAGACTCATCGCCAGTCACAATTCTTTTAAGAAATTCTGGATCGTTCTGCACTTCACTCTTCAAGTCGCGGCAAACATTCACGCNTTGCGGGAGACCCCCAGCTAACACCACCTAGCAGCACAACTCGTAACTACAAAGCATGCGCGCGTAACAGGTTGGTTCCGGTTATTTTTGGGTCCCCCCTCGTATACTGTCTATAAATGCTTGTACTAATATAAACCCTCACATTTATCTTTATTGAACCACATTGTTTGCTAAGAGGTGCTCTTTCTGCAAACTAAATCATGGTCACTACTGATTCATGACTCACTGTCATTTTCATCACAGTTCTCTGCATCCAGGTCAAATCACACTCTGCAAGTTATCATTTGTTTACTCCTACATATAAATCATCAGTATATACTCAGTTGGTTATCTAGAAGAGAAAGCACTAAGAGCTCAGTCAGTGAAATAAAGGATATCCGTTACTTACTTACTTACTTACTTACTTATGGAGCTGAGCCCTTCTTGAGGAGCTGCCAATTCTGCAGCTACTCAAGAATTTCCCAGCATTTTATGGAACCCGAAGGTTCATCACCGTGTTCACAAGAGCCCTCCACTAGTCCCTATCCTGAGCCAGATTTATCAAATCCATACCATCCCATCTTATCTCTCTAAGATCCATTCTAATATTGTCCACCCACCTATGCCTTGGTCTTCCCTGTGGTCTCTTTCCTTCTGGCTTTCCCATCAATATCCTATACGCATTCGTCTCCCCCATTTGTGCTACATGACCTGCCCACCTCATCCTCCTCGCCATGATCATTCTAATTATACTTGGAGAAGAGTACAAGTTATGAAGCTCCTCATTATGCAATTTTCTCCAACCTCCTGTGATTTCATCTCTCTTTGGTCCAAATATTCTCCTCAACACCCTGTTCTCAAACACCTAAAGGATATCCATTACCGAAAAATATTTTTAAATTTTAGAGGAACGTAATGCACATCAGTAGATACTTTTGCATGTGTAGGCCTTATTCTGTTAAATACTTCATCTACATCATCCATTACACATTATTATTATGTTGCTGACTGGTTAGCTTCTGTCTGGTACTGTGTGTGGGTTAATGACTATTTTATATCTTGGGATAACAGTTTAGTTTGACAACTATAATTTGCAACATTAAAATTAATAATGATTGAAGTTTATTTGCTGTAAGACTTCTAACGTTAGTAGTAGTCATATTTTATTAGCTCTTTTTGTCAGAGACTTCATTTTATGAGAATGCCAGCCCAAAATAAATAACTTTGTCTAAAGGAAAGAATTATGTCAGTAAATTAGCAGGCTCTTGTGGATTCAATAATAGTTTTCATAAAGGTAGGAAATTTCTTGACCAGCTGAGTGACTGTTAACCCTCATGCTCTGCTGTATGAAGTTAGGTAGTTGTTAATTTTTAATTTGAAGTATCTGAAAAGTGTGTAGAAATGTAAACAGTGAGCATTCATATGTTTCAGTTTAAGCAACTACCCATAATTGTTTAAAAAAATGTTTTAAGGTAAATATGTAAGCAGCCTCATTTTGAAAATTCACCCTGTAGCTGACCATGCAAGTGGATTTAGTGCAGGATTAATTACTCTGCCAAATATTTTACATAATATTATCATTCATGTTTTCAATTAACTATGGCTAGTTTATTCCTTGAATGCACTATGTAACCATAACTAACTTATTATTTGTTACAAACTAATTATAATCTAATTGGACCAAGACAAGAATAAGGTATAAGGTATTAGACCTGCAGGTTTCAGTTGGAGAGACAAATGCAAACACAAACAAAGTATCATCTTGTAATTTATATGGATCATAGCTAAAACAACAACACAGACCAAGTCGTCTGGCAGTACTGGAGAGTTTGCAATTTCAGACTGACACCATAGTGATAAAGGGTTTCTGTCTAATATGTGTAGTGTTTGAATTTCTACAAAATTAAAGCAATAACTGCCACTAAAAGCCATATGTCATTCTTTTCTCATATATACTTCACCATGGATGGTTTGCTTCATTCAGTCAATGCATATGTCTTAATAATTTCCTATAATAAAGTTTTGCTGATCTTATTATATCTTGCTAGGATATTTTATGATGATCCACTATCATTTCATGTTTCCATATTCTTGGTCATTAATGAGATGGCAGTAAAGAGATTTTCCCACAACAGTTCTGCTAAAATCTTTTGTTTAAATTTGTATACAGACAGAGTTATAATGAGTAAATATCAAAACAACCCAGCTGAGTAAGTGTGTGTCAAATTTCTGTGGCCTACATTTCTTTAAGGACCATTCCAGCATTTCATTTACACCTTCAGAGATTCTGTGTTCAAGTAATTGAACATTCAAAAACAAAATTGTGTTCTAATTTCTGAATGGTGTTTTGAGAGTCTTGTCATATAACAGATAAAAGCTTATTTTAACTGTCTGCTTTTTTTAGTCCTAGTTCATTGGATGAAGGGAGATGTGTAAATAAATTACACCAAAAATTTGTTATGAAGGGTGATTTTTGAAACCCTAACAGTACTGTGTCCTAGCAAACAACATTTTTTTTGACAAAAGAAGAACGTGTATCTATTTCAAGAGAATTTATAAAAGATGATCATCTCAGTAAGAAAAAGGTTCATAACTATTATGTTAAAAAAGGAACAAGGTCATTTAATTTTTCACATGTAGTTAAACACATATGCAGAATTGCCTGCAGTTTATACTGTTTTATTATTTCTCCTTGTATTTTAATTTCTATGCCCTTCTGGAATTGACTTCCTTCTTTCAAACTTTCTTTCAGGAACGGATACTCAGGGTACAGACTATGATGAAGATTCCCATAAGATTGTGTTTAGTAAATCATACTTAACTGAACAAATAACAGCTGGAAGTGGAAAATTGTGTGATAGTTTTGAAGACATTCCATTAGACAAGTATGATTCATGCTATCTGATAACTGACAGACCAAGTCAAACGGCAAAGTACATCCTCTGCCTTGCTTATGGAATTCAAATTGTTTCTTATACGTGGATCATTGAATGCTGTATGGTAAGTGGCTTTGGAAAAAGAAGGTAAATCTGTCCCTTTCATAGGCCGTGGAAGCCTATAGGGTTGTGAGATGTCGATTCCACTAGACAGTCAGCTCACAGATGGCAGTGAGGTTGTCAGCCTTATGCGTTGGCTGCCCTTTACCCCCCTCCAGGAAGATTGCTGGTACTCATTTCTGTTAGAGGCAAAGTCGACCCAAGGACCATAGTGCAGCTGGAAGGATTAAGTAAATTGAAAATAACCAGTGACCTCATCGGGAATCGAACCTGCAACCTTCTGGCTTGTAGTATAATGCCTCAAGCAACTACAGTACCTGATATTGAAAATACAGACTTAAACATAATTGGATGTACAGTTCTACATGTTTATAGCAGTGAAGTATATAATTTTCTTAGGATAATGTCGCATGCATACATACACACATACACATGTGCGTACACACATGCTTTAGAGCTATCTACTTCTTCAGAGAAGAAGAGTGAACACATTCTCACAAGCTCATTAGGGAAATGCAGATGAAGGCAGATATAGCCTCCAAAATGCTGTGTCTGCATGCATGTTCATTCACAGACCATGAGCATCAAGAAAACTATCACATAAGAATAAACTAAATGTTAAAGAAAAGAATNTCTGATGATGGCTCCGTGGTGAGCCGAAACATGTAAGGCAGGTGGTGACGAGGTGGAAAACTTATAAAAGTGTCACATTTGACGGAAGGAACTTGATTGTTAGTGCCTTAAGTGTTAACATTTTTGGTTATAAAAAGTGCAGAAAAATAAATTGCTGCATTTGTAATGGCAGAGGTTTGTACAGTTAAAGTTGAAAGAAAGATTTATATTGAATTGTAGTTTTCAGAAATATGAATAGTTAACACTAGTAGTGGGCTGCATTATTTAACATACGAGTAGTTCTTTTGACAGCTGTAGGTGATGGGCTACATGAATTAACACATTTATGAATGCAGCTGGGTTAATAATAATATGCTTTGCTATTTGTTCATGTGGGTCACTGTCACTCTTCAGATACAACTAGAAAACAAATTAAGTTATCACACTGTGATTACCTTCCACTTGAGAGGCAGTTCACATGATTGGTCTGAGATTTCTTGATCTAACCTCCATAAAGGAATATAAATGTAGTGTTTTGTGTTAGTGTGACTGAGGTAAGAAGAATAGTGAAAGTCATTCCACAGTTTGTCTTTTCCAATATATTTGCAGGAGAACATTTGTAAACCAGTTACAAATCATCTTCTGCCAGCTGGTTGGTCACTAGAAAAACGAGATTTCATTACAAAAGTGAAGAGGCATCCATTGCTTTCTATGAAAATTGGAGTAGTCAGTGATACAAAATATTTTCTGAAGTTCTGGGAACTAGTGTTAAAAGGAGCAGGTGCAAGTGTGTTTGGTATTACTCAGGAAACAAGTAAGTTCTGTACTTTTCACTGTTCTTGGGTTGTTACACCTGTAAGATAAAATTGTCCACGTGTTGAATTAAGAGCCATGCAATGAAGATGTGCAGTGGTTAGCTTCATACTCAAGCTGCTTTACACCCAGGGAGAGAGTCCTCAGTTTTGGTGCATTGGCACATAAGTTCATGCTACTGCCAGAAATTGAATCCTGGTCATCAAGCTTATTAACTGAGCTTTCATAGTAGTCTCCAGTTTGTCACTGATGCATTTCTACATATGATGGCATGATGTAGGGGGGGAGTTACTCAGTTGGCAGCACTTGTCGCTCAGAAAGATGATTTCTCTGCCAGTGATGTTTACAGCAAAACATTGCAGATTGAAATGAAGTAAGCAGGAGAGTACCTGTTATTTGATTTATTTGTGTGTAATGATTATTTTGTTTGTTAGAAAGCATTGAATTATGAAATTGTTTTGCTGAATGTGTGTTCATTCCATACTCATAACTTCTTGTACATGGATTCTGAAGGGTTTTGATGATGGTGTATAACACTTGGGATTACTGGGTTCTTGGGGACTTTGTTCATTGTCTTCCACCCCCTCCTCTGAGGATGGAAATAGTTCCAATTTCTGAAGTGATGTGTTCTTTAGTATACCAGACAATTGGCAAAGTCCAAAAACTCAGTAATCCCAAACTTTTTGCACATTTACCTTTTGATGTATGATCAATTACACATCTTTATATAGTTAAACCTTCCATTTACTTGATATGGCTGTACAGAAAGTGTAGTGGGAAAGCCAGAAGGAAAGGGACCACTAGGAAGACCAAGATGTAGGTGGGTAGATAATATAAAAATGGATCTTAAGAGAGGTAAGGTGGAGCAATATGGACTGGATTGATCTGGCCCAGGATAGGAACCAGTGGAGAGCTCTTATGAACAAGGTAATGATCCTTAGTGTTCCATAAAGTTTTTGTAATGATCTTGAGTGACTGCACAACTGGCAGCTTCTCAAGAAGGGCTCAACTCCTTGAAGTTAGTTAGGTAGGTAATACAGAAAATGTTTCAGCACCATGGACCAGGACATTGTACTTTTGATTTTTCTCTTTCTGTCATTGCAATTTCTAATTGTTAACGAGAAATAAACATTGCAGAGAGTCTATTTGAAACTCGGGTACACAAAACAGCATGGGTCTTGAGAGATTTCACAATTGAAGATGATTCCTCAGTAATTTCTGAGTACTTGAAGTACATCAAAATAATTAATATTGATACCATGATAGAAAACTTTTCTTACATAGTGTTCTCATGTTTTCAGAATTAAAAAGTCCTGATCCTAGTAACATGTAAGATCACCATACTTGTTTCAGTGCTTGGAAGCATAAAGGTTATAAGTAGATATTTAATTTATACCTAATGTATACTATGATACTGGTTCAAAAAAAATCTATTTGCATGTTCAGACCCCTCAAGGAGTTCAGAAGGGCCATAGATTTGGACTGAATGAAATACTAACACCACAGTGATGCAGTGATTCCAGCAGCATCCCAGGAGATTCGTTAGCTGATGAATCAGTGGGATACCTACCTCATTGCCCATGAGGATTGTTTTTAACAGTACTCCTTTGCTCAGAACAGTCCTCAAACAGGTTTCCTTTGAACAAGCGTCATATATTTAGAGCCGTTTATGATTAATAGATACCAAAAGCTGACTCACCAGTCTGAATAACAAGAGTCTTTTTCTCTGCCTGCAGGTGTAAAAGAATTAGGAGGTCTAGAAGTGGTGGTCTCCAACCGTTCTTGTCCAGTTGATATTCAGGAACAGTTAAGGGAAGCGGGAAAACATCTTGTGTCTACAGAATGGATTGTACAGTGTCTTATAAATGGGACCACATGCCCCTTCACATGACGTCTCTATCACATGGGATAGGGTGTAAATGGAGTGACTGGACTGCAGCATTAGTACAAAATGACACATGTAATAGTAGCACACATCTGTGAAGCCAGCTTGTTCTGAGGATGAACTGAAATTATATTTCTTAGCAGATAGTATCAGTTCCGTTTTATTACTTTTATTGAGTAAAACTGTGTGTGTGTAGTTTGGAACATTGTCCATTGTAATTGTAATTGAATGATGTTTCAGAACGAGAATGTACACTTCATATTCAGCTGGTACATTTCAGTACATTTTTTATTTATTTATTCTCTGTTCTGTATTTACAGATTTGTACATTACAGGAAAAATAAATGCTCTTCTTGAAAGTTTGTCTTGTGATTAGTGTGCATATTTTTCCTTATGTGGATCTGGTTTGAGACTTGGTTTTTTCAGTGTCTGATATACAGTGGACAGTTTTATATTTTGTATTTTCTTTGTAATAATATCCTTTTCAGTGCATGGGTAATATATACATTATATGCTAATTTCTTGCTGACTCTGTATTTTATGTCTGTAGTGATCTCCTTAGTGGACATGCAGATTGGTAAGGACATTGCAGGGATAACTGCTATAATTTTGGGCTTATTAAACACCACTTTTTACAAGATCTACATTATCCATCCTAATAATATTCCCAATGTATTTCAGCTGGGTAGTTCTGGTTATATTGATCATTTATGCGATTAAGATTTGAATGCAAGTTTTCATTGTAACTTTTCTACTGCTGTCTTACTTTTCTTTATACAGCACCTCTTTTTGAAAAATAAAAAGGCAGTTTACATCTCCTTTGGTCAGGATCAAGTATTCAGGAGAGTGTATATCAGAACAAAATTTAAACAATTAACAAAAACATGATGAAAACTTATTTGTAACTTACAGATGTATCTGGAATTGTGTGAGTTGTCAGTTAATGATGTGTAACAAACAGATCACAGTTGTAACTCAGAATGTAATATGGAGGGCTGTCTCAGGTGTTTTTCAGCATATTTCCTAAAAAATTTTGCATATTGGGAAAGTTTTACATATGCACATAAAACCAAAAATATTTTATTTACATAAGCAAATAAAGAATTTGATCAAATTTCTGTTTTTTAAGTTTTGCAGACTGTAACATAACATGTATTTTCCATTACTGATGTTGTTCCTAGATTGATTAGTGACAAGAAATTAAGATTTTCTCAAGTTTACCGTAGAGGAGCAGAATGAAGTCCTGGTACTCAAGAAACTGAAAATGTTAGGAGCCATTGTAATATATACTGCTCTCAGGTATCAGCTTTCCTTTATCCTTCTTGGAGTTGTTTCAGCATGGTCAAGTATGTATAGGACGCTTTCATTAGCTGTAAAATGATTTAAATCTTCAGTAAGTTGTCAATATTGGAACTCTTCTTGTGTTACTGAACTTGATTAGTACATGTATTCAAATACATTAAATATAGGCGATTCATTAATTGATTTGTGCAGGGATAGGTAACGTATATTGAATTGAAAAGTGTAGAACCTAAGTACTAATTTATTATTCATGAAATCAAAACCCGTAACTCCACCGAACTCAGCCCTTCTTAAGCAGCTAATAGATGTTTAGGTAGCAAATAAGTCCCCCACCTTTTATGGATCTCGCTATCCTATTCGCAAGAGCCTGCCAGGCGACCTATGGAGGCTAATTTAAGTCTTAAAGCTGTTTAGCATTTTTCATGTGAAGAAACTGCTCATTTTAATCATTATTTACTAGAAAGCAAATTGAAAGTTAATCATCTCATAGTTACAGCTTAATATTATTTGGGAATAAAATCGACTTTTCCTACATCCTGTTTTTGATTAATGACACGTTACAAGAAAATGAACTGGACAAAATTGTAAGCACAAATTATAGGTTAGTATGGGAATGGCTGCCATAATGATATCCAACATACTATGTTGCTTCTAGGCTTCATTATGCAAACGTAGCATACATAGGTCTGGATCCTCTCAATATACAATTCGATAACCTTTTTAAACACTGTTCATGTTGCAGAAGAGTGCAATCATGAAAAGCTACTGACAAATTTAGTCGAGAGCAGAGGAATATAACGATTTTTATTTACAAAGTATAACGGACCGCTGTATGTGGAGGTCATGTCTACATGTGACCCAGTATCAGCTCTTAAACCGTTGGACAAATATGTTTAAAATTCGATATTCAAGACCTCTAAAAGGTCATGCAATTCCAGTTTTGATCCATAACAAAACCTACTTTACATAAGATCATAAATGAACTGTTACCATGAACTGTTAATCATATTTTTATGAAAATGGATATGATAGTTTTGTGTTCAAAGTTAGGTGGTCACTTTGATTCTTTTAGTCAGACTGGCTAATTGCAGTGCATAATTAACATAAATATGCATGAATGAACTTTTCACATATATCATAATAGTTAATCATAGTTCACTGAAATTCAGTGGATAACGTCAGATTATCTGGCTACAAAGTCTGTGCAGGGTCATGAACAAACTGTTTCCTGTTAATTAAATCGTGGGATTCCATATGAGATCCATACATGACGTTAATCAGCCACTTTGATTTGTATCAGTACTGACCGGTACTGACCAGTTATAAAGACTACATTGTGGGAGTCATAGATAAACCTGTTATTGTATAACATAAACCTTTAACCAGTGTTTCGTTAAGTTCTGTGTGAGAAGCATTTGTATGCCATTAGACAATTGCTTTCGATTTTTAGATTTCTAGGACTGAATCCCGTAAACCATTTGACAGATTCTGCTGTAATTTGATGTTCTGCATTGTGCTATTTAAATGTGAATTTTGCTACTTTCATATTTTGTATCTTGCTGATATGCCATTTGTAAAGCTACCGAAAATAAGCTTACTAAACTGCAAAGAACCCCGTTGGGTATTTCATATACAAATTATGGAATACACCCTTTCCAGTCGTGTCTGCCACTGGCTTAATTGCGTCCGGAACACTCCTACGATTCCTTTTAGCTTTCCGATTTCTTGTTAACGCGATTTCAGTTTCTCATTCTATGCCGGAGTCCCCATATCACAAACGGGCATAATATTCTACTTAAGGAGCATTACCTCTGCAAACAGTGGCATGGACAAGAGTCCGAACTGCCCTGTTCTGAGGGCGACAGGTTTCTGTGCCCGCATGATGATCATCTGTACTTGCCGCTTCACGTCCGGTGACATGTTGTACCATCCGCTCTCATATGCTGCGTTGTGCAACTCTTCGCTCTGCAATCATGTCCTCAGCTTGTCAATTCAGAACGCTTTCTCAAAGAAAGGTAATATCTTGTAATACAGAGATCGTACCATATATGAAGTAGCATCATAACTTACTTCCATATTTTATTAATAAATTAGCTGATTGTTTATTTTAATCACAAATGTGATTTACAAGATTCTTAAATCTGTATGGTGTGCTTCATGGAATGTTTATTAAATGTGAACTTGACATTTTTATGACTTTAAGTTCGGAGAGGAAGATAGTCTATTAGGCGACTGACACTGTACCGGTATATTTATTCGCAAACAACCTTTGTAGTTTTATGAATGTTCCGGTCATAAATGCATTCTTTACTGATATTGCAATAACGAAAGTCACTTCACTCCATAACCAATTTTCTCAAGCACTTTATAGGTCTTACTAAATTCCATGGCAGAAGTACGAAATCTTGACGCTGGATCTACATTTTGCTATGAAATGCAGGCTGCTAAAAAGCGTGAGATACTGCCTTTCTTTTAACAGAACACCAAATTCTTAAGGTAATTTTTATTTAGCATGATAATGTAACACGACGACTCGCGAATTTTTTGTGAGGAAGGTCCATGAAATACTTTGCTTCACGAAATTTCTTTTGAGTTGAAATTATAAAATCAATGCAACTTCTAACGAAACGCTTTTATAAGATGATAGGAATCATATGCTGACAACTTGAACAGTTAAGAATATAAGTAATTATAATGTTAAATTGCCTTAAATGCATTCGTTTCTGAAAATATTTCGGCTTAACTTACGTCACCGTTACCTTGGGCGCTGAACCTGATTTAGCGTCGGTTTCTTATCAAAGCCCCCCGTCGTATTCATTATCGGGTTTGGGAATACATTCGTGTTTGTGAGCCTTCATATTCTGGTTTTTTCATAGCCTATAAGATTTTCATAATCATATCCTGTTTTGTCAGTATATCGGCGTGAAGTTGGTGGTCAGAGATGTTATCTCTGAGTTGCGCCCCAATTTTCGTATTACATCAGAAATGGATTGTAGAATTCCGTCATTCTGAACATATGTGCAAAAGCATCTTGTCACTGCTACATTTCGGAGTCTATAAGGGCTTCTTACGTGACTGATTTTCCGATTATTTAATAGGCTAGGTTTAAATGAATCATATTATTCTTGGCTAGATTAAGTTGCTCTGTCAGGTAAGGTATGTTCAGTTTCGTTTCGAGTATTAATCCTTGTACATAAGGCGAAACCATGTGCTCAGGATCGATCTGTTTGTTTTTAATGTAACATTCTAAGGGATGCAATATTCGGAGAGTACTTGATATTACCCCGAATGTCAAGCCAACACTCTGCTTGTTACACGATCTGAAAGTTTCTTACATACAAAATAATTTTGTTTTGACGCCATCAGGTTCGTAACATCTGTGCGGAAGTCGTAGATAGATATTGAGTACTAAATTTGTGAGAGAGAAAAAAAACCGAGACATGAGCAGCAGACATTAAAATAATTTCTAAATGAAAATATAACAACCGTGAAACTATCCTACTTAGAAAGGCCATACGTGGTGATGGTGTTCCTTAAGAATATGTATATACATACACACCTCTGTAATGAGACTGGAACCAAACCAGCAGAAAAGCCCCAGTTCAAACACAGCAGTGAAGAGATGAGTCAACATTTGGAAAAACTTGATATTCGGTGGCATCTGCGTGAAGTAGAAGATAATCTGTGAACTGGATTGCTATTAAATAAATCTCATGAGCTCACAAAGTCCGAATCTCATTCGTGAAAAAATAAAATCATTTGTTCATTTAACAATTCATGCATTCATTGAAGCACTGCTCAGTAAAGAAACTTCTTCATATGAAACTTACCAGACAATTATAAATTATAAAAGACAAGTCCGTCCAGTGTGACTATTTCCGTTTTCTCACTTTATGATTCACTAGCCTTACATGTTTCGATCCATTTGGATCATCTTCAGAGGCACCAAACACTTTTTAGAAACCACTATCACAACAGTTGTCATATCAATTACACGTGTATTGCCAATTACACAATGTTCCATCTATCAGTCACAGCAGCCTTTCTGGTTGTAGAAATACTTAAAGTTCTAAAAACTTTGTTCAAAATTAAAATTACTTACCAGAATTAGTTGGAATCCCAACATACACATAATCAGCGATGCAGTGAGGAGCTCCATGAACATTAGCGGACTCAATATAGTGTTCAGGTCATCAGCGTACCTGAGGACACATAAATTTATGTAGACCTGACACTTTATCTCGTTACATTTATTATTTAAATATTACAGTAAAAATTTGATTCGCAGTGAAGTCCAGGAAGAATACATTCTGGAAATGTATTGTCAGTTATTGAATTCAATAATTTGTCTGTCTTCCAAGGGACTAAAAGTTACAGCCCTGTCTGCTTGGTACACACAGTGGTTGGCCCAAACTCAGTTAACTAGTTAGTCAAATGCACACTGAAGTACGTTTGAAATTTCTTTATTACTTCCTGCATTAAGTAAATCATAATGAGATCTCCATGTTTAATGCACAACTTAAACGCTGTGACATCATTCTACAAATTGACTTTCAGGTTTAAATCTGAACATTACCGTTAATACGAGAGAATGTTTTAGGTTAACTGACTTTTGGGCCACTCTGAATGTTTGTTTAAGCCTTAAGTCCACGAATTAATTAATATTGAAGACTAAAATAGGCATTTCTGGTTAAAAAGAACACTTTAATTGAATATATGTACAAAATCTGGTATCAAAGATTTTATTAGACTGTATGACTTGCGAAGCTTATGTGCAAGTGCTTGACACTTGCTAAAGGAGAGAGAAAAATCACGAAACAGCTAAGGCCCCTTCCTATATACAGTATATTATATTTTCCAAACATCCACTACATTACATCATATGTTGTACAAGTATACATTTCATTGTACACTTTCCACAGATTGAATATTGGCAAAAAAAATTCTAAACGCTTGAATACTCGTATATCGGGATTTTTCGTTCTCTCAACATTGACGGGGCGCATATTATTCAAATTCATTGTGCTTCTAGGGCTGCCATAAATAATATTGGAGAAAGAGGTCTGAACTCTCATACGAGTATCTGGTTTTCCACATTACGGCAGAACACAGTCTGATAGATGGTTATTCTGAAAACGGAGGCTTTATATTTCTTCGAAACTTCAATACACACACACTACATTCTATGGGGCCATTACCTGGAAGGCCACACTATGGATTTTTATAGCCGCAAAAACCTCAAATCTTAGGTTTCACCTGTTTTATGTAACACAAGGTAACGGTTTTGGGATTCATCCCGTAAGAACAATGCGTACAATGTGTGTTACGTTTTTAGAAAATAAACTCGCACTGCGAAAATGAGAAGAGTGAATCAGCGTGTTTTCAGATTTTGTTTATGAACAATGGTCGGAAAATATAGAAATGATTTTGATCTCATAATTTAATACTGAGGTCAACTGGCTTTGATGAATAAGGTTAGTTCTGGATACAGCATCAGGCAAGCGAAGAATATGGTATGCTTCCTCTTTTTGAAAGTTATGAACACGGATGAAGAAGCTACTGGAAAAACGTTGGTCGAGTAGATTTCTTGCGAACAAGTGTTCTGGAAAAGTGGAAGGAACCTCAAAATTCTAATAAGATCCTGTGCGTCAGCTGATGGACATAATGTGTGGTACGTCAAGAGTTTGTTTCTTGTAGGCCAGGAAACCCCTAAGTACCGCAGATCGATGCTGAATGATGATGATTCAGAATCTTGCGCTTTTCCGTCTGTTATTTTCTATACATATTAAGTCTATAATCATATCTGTTGTTGTGCATGTGTGTGAAACTTGGTCCATTGAAGCTTGAAGAAATGGGGCGGTAGTTCAGATTATGTTCTCCTAGGTAAAGAGAAGATGGGGACAGTGTGTTTCTCCTGAGTGTCGGTAAAGTAGGGATGGGACAGTGTGTTTCTCCGGAGTGTCGGTAAAGTGAGGATGGGACAGTGTGTTT